>NC_057800.1:548066583-548105682 GCF_018294505.1 Triticum aestivum
CATTACTAAGTTTTTTTCAAAAGAGAATCAAATCTTTTTATATTTTTTTTAAAACTAGTAATGGCACACCGTGGGTGTGGGGCGCCATTACTAGTCTAACTACTAATGGAGCACCACCCCACGGTGTGCCATTACTAGTTTGCCCGGCTTCCACCGAATGCACCCCCCCTGTGGACCGCCTTTTCAGTTTAAAAAAAATAAAAAAAATGATAAAAATGTCAAAAAATAAAAGAAAATAAGTTTTCCATGTGATATGTGGTCTAGTTGTTGGGAAAATTTACAAATATAAATTTCGACTTTATTTGCAAAATCTCTCTGGAAATTTGTAAAATGGGCATAACTTTTGCATACGAACTCAGATTAAAAAGTTTTATATATGAAAAATCATCTACTCGAAAAGTTACATCCAAATTTAACTGGGGGAACCCCGTTAAACATTTTCAAAATCCCCAAAAACCTAACACAAAAAAAGTTATGGGGCTTTCAAGATCTAGAGGCAAAAAAATTCAAAAAAAAGGTTTTGAAATTTTTTTTAATTTTTTTTTCAAAAAATGATACGTAATATGACCGGGAAGTTTGAAATATTTTTCAAAATTTCATCATAGTCATGAACATGAACAAAGTCCTAGACATCAACAAGGTATAATAGGATTGATATGCTAGATATATCAACAAGTGCCTGTGAAGTGAGCTGTTGTTGGGGTTGGATAGAACTCTGAAGTTAAGCGTGCTTGGGTTGGAGTAGTGTGAGGATGGGTGACCTTTCGGGAAGTTTGACCATTGAGTGCAATTTCACCTGAGATTAAGACATAATGACCTGAGATTAAGAAAAAAACGAAAAAAAATTTGAATATTTTTGAAAAAAAATTTAAAAAATCTGAATTTTTTTTTTTGAAAAAATTTGTTACTAATGACGCACTTCTATGTGATGCGCCATTAGTATACCATATACTAATGGCGCATGGTGGGCCATACTAATGGCGCACCACAGGTGCGCCATTAGAAAAAAAATTCTAATGGCGTGATGCTAGTGGCGCACCAGTAGTGCGCCATTAGTAGCGAAAATAGGTGCGCCACTAGCAGCCCTTTTTCTAGTAGTGGCAGTAGCTAACCAGAGGAGGAGGAAAACCCTCATTCACTCCCTTGATGGCCCTAATGGCCCTGTTACTGAGGTAGATGAGATGTTGAAAGTGGCTAGTGACTTCTACAAATTCTTGTTTAAGAAAGAAAACCCTTCTAGGTTCTCTCTACAAAACAATTTTTTCTCTGCTTCTGAAAAAGTCTCTCCTGCTGAAAATGAGCTGCTAGAAGCCCCCTTTTCAGAGACAGAGGTGAAGGAAGCCATTTTTAGCTCTTATCCTGATGGGGCTCCTGGTCCTGATGGGATTCCTTTCTTGTTTTACCAGCATTTTTGGGACTTGGTGAAAAATGATCTCTTAGATCTTTTCCAAGCCTTCATAGAGGAGAGTTGGACATATACAGGCTCAACTTTGCGATGCTCTCTATTATTCCTAAAGAGCCTGAGGCCACCTATATGAAGAAATTCAGGCCTATCAGCCTGATTAACTGTAGTTTTAAAAATTTCTCTAAAGTCCTCACCACTAGGCTCTCTAAAGTCTTGCATAGGTTGATTGCTAGTAATCAATCTGCATTTCTGAAAGGGAGATACATTTTAGAGAGTGTTGTTACTGCTCATGAAGTTCTTCATTCAGTCCACTCAGGAGGTGATAAAGGACTTGTCCTTAAATTGGATTATGAGAAAGCCTTCGATAACATTGACCTTGATTTCCTTATGAAACTCCTGGAGCTTAGAGGTTTTGGGGGTAAATGGACTAGTTGGATCCAACAACTTACTCATGGGGGGTCTGTTGGGGTCAAGTTAAATAACTGTGAAAGTGATTTTTTCCTTGCTGGTAAAGGCCTTAGGCAAGGTGACCCCATCTCCCCGCTTTTGTTTAATTTAGTAGTGGACGTTCTTACTAAAATCCTGAGCAAAGCTACTGATCATAGTCTGATTGCAGGGATCTGTCTTGAGGTCTGCCCTGGTGGCATCATCTGCCTTTAATATGCAGATGATACCATCCTTTTCTTAGACAATGACTCCACACATGCTAGCAATCTGAAAACTGTTCTAACCTGTTTTGAACAAGTCTGAGGCATGAGAATCAACTACTCTAAAAGTGAACTCAACCCTATCAACATGGATGATCAGGAGTTAGCTGACTTCCTCTCTATTCTACTCTGTAATAAAGGTAACTTCCTCATTAATTACCTAGGTATCCCTCTCCACTATGACAAACTAAGGAGAGAGGATATCCAACCCCTTCTGGATAAAATCATTAAAATGATTGCTGGGTGGAGGGGAAAACTTCTCTCTTACAAAGGTAGATTGATCCTCATGCAAGCTTGTTTGGCTAGCATTCCAGTGCATCTCCTCTCCTTCTTCAAGTTCCCTAAATGGGCAATGAACCTCATCAATTCTCAGATGTCTCATTGCTTGTGGAATGATTTTGAGGGAAATAGGAAGCTACACCTTGCTAATTGGGCCCTAGTCTCTATGAAAAACGATTTTGGAGGCCTAGGCATACCTAACCTCCAAGAAATTAGCACCTGTCTTTTAGGGTCTTGGATTAAAAGATTCTACGAGGAAGACCTGAAACCCTGGAAGCTTCTTATTGCCCATAAATACCTAGGAAATAAACCTAATATTCTTGTCCCTTCCTCCAACCCTAAGACCTCTAGATTCTGGAAAGGATTAAAATCTACTATGCATGCTGTGAAATTTGGCTACAGATGGAACATAGGGGATGGGAGCAGAACCAGGTTTTGGGAAGATACTTGGTTTGGCACATCCCCCCTAGCAATCCAATTTTGGCCTATTTACTCTGTCTGCAATGAGCTTAACAAAAGTGTCAATGAAGTTTGGGACGGTCAATGCCTAAAACTCTCTTTTGGAAGGAAATTTAGTGATAGTCTCATGGAACAATGGTTCCAGTTGGAGGAAATTGCCAAAAGCATTACCTTTATTGCCGAGCCGGATGCCCTGATTTGGCAGCTGGACAATAAGGGGAAGTATTCCTCCAGCTCCCTCTATCATGTTATCAACTTTAGAGGGGTTCAACCCGTGTTTATCCCTGCTGTCTGGAAATTGAGAGTTCCCCCTAAAATTCATGTATTTCTCTGGCTTCTCTCCAAAAACAAATTGATGACTAGGGATAACCTTAGGAAGAGACACATCATCAAACCCCTTGATTGTGTTTACTGTTTGGAACAAGAGTCTTGTTCTCACCTATTTTTTGAATGTATAGTTGCTAAATATCTCTGGGCCCACATTGAGGAATATTTCTCTAGTCAGATTGGCTCATCTTTCGAATCTGTCGCCAGATTCTGGATTGCTACCAAAAAGTGCTCAGTTTTAAATAATGTTAGCTCAGCTGTCCTTTGGTGCCTCTGGAAATATAGAAATTCTATGATTTTTAGTAACACCTCCTGGATTTCCATTCCGCGGGTCTTGAGGTTGATCAGGAACAGGTGGAAACCCTAACAAGATCCCTCCAAAAACCGTTGGCGATCACTTGTGGTTGAACAAGGCTCGACCTGCTGTGGGGCTGGACCCGTGGGCTCGTCTCAAGATCTCTGATGAAGATGAAGGGAACCTGGCGCCGAAAAAGAGGGACATCACCATGCTACACCTTCCAGCCCGGTGTCTCTGCTTGCTTACTGGTCGCCGCAGGCTGACACGGCCCCTCGGCTGAAAACCATGAAGGCTTTGCTTGACCCTCCTTGTGTCATTTGAGTGCTCTATCCGCTCTGCCTTTGGCACCGCTCGGGTGATTTGTGTTATTCAGAGAACTTGTTCATCCACCCCCTAGTTTGTAGCTTTTCTACCTTTGCTTTCAAACTGCTCTTTGAGCTGCTGTATCAGAATATGTTGTGGTTTCATTCTCAGCAATGGAACCGGGGAGATGCTCCCTGTTTTTCTAAAAAAAATATTTTATATGTTATTATATATTATTTTTATTGTCATCATATTTTTAACAGATATGTACATATGTAAGAAAACAATATCCCACATCTTATTAACTTATAAAAATAATTTCTTAACAAATAAAATCCTGGATTGTTTTGGCATGAAAATCCTAGTGATTGTGTACAAAAGCTTGGTAAGATTTAAGGACGAATGTAATAATATCACTTATTATTTAAATATATTTATAACAAAATGCTCAGCGCCTTTTTATTTTTTGATAACATTGTTGGCCCAACCCAACATTATAATTAGAATTAGCCCAGCAAAATCGTGTATTTCAAGAAAGTGCAAATGGCCTATAATTTTTTAGGAAATAAAATAAATGGGCCGCATGGACGCTACATTATTTGTTCATCCAGCCTAGCTAATGGTTGTATCTTCAATCTCTCGTCTTCTTCCTCCAGCGCTGCCGGGACCACCTCCTGCCTCCTGCTGCTAGCAGCTCTGCTTAGCACGCTTCGCTATGAAGCGCTACTCCACCGTTGGCCAGGCTATCCCTCCACCCATCCACACCTCCTGTTCTTCTCCACCGACTGCCGAACCACACAGCACCGAACGATTCTATCTCATGTTACCGTATGATGTTCATCCAACGGCCGTAGTGCTTCTTCAACCTCTGGTATTCTTGCTCCAGCCGCCCAAACCAGCGTCGGTCGTGCCGCGTGCTCCTGCCTCCCGTGGCCGGCTGTGATGTCGCGGAGGCCTCACCGCCCCCTACTACTCCCACCGCTGGCCAGGCCATCTCTCTACTCACCCACACCCCCTGTTATTCTGCGGCGACAGCAACCTCACACCGCAGCCGAACCAGTGAACCCTCGTACTCCTCTTCGCGTTGGCATCCACTGCTGCGTCTTCCCCGGCTCCGAGTCGTCCCCTTCCTAGTCCTCGTCGTCGTCCACCACTGTGTGCTCTCGGCGTGGCGTGGTCAACGTGGTCAAGGAACGACTTCCATCGGACGTGGACTGTACGTGGAGGCTGATAGCTGGGTCCACCACCGCAGCAAGAAAGTGCCTCCTTATTATGCGCAGAATAATGATTCCTCCACCTGACAGCGGGGACCCACCGGACGGGCCACCATATTTCGTGAAAAAAACATTTCCCCCTGACTGCTGGGACCCACCAGCTACATCTTCGCATGCAAGGAAGTGTGTCCGGGTAAAAAAAATGATTCACCCCCTGACTGCTGGGACCCACCTGCTACATCTTCGCACGCAAGGAAGTGTGTCCGGGTAAAAAAACGATTCTCCCCCCTGACTGTTGGGACCCACCAGCTACATCTTCGCACGCAAGGAAGTGCCTGACAGTCGGGACCCAACAGGTCGAAGCGTATGTAGCGTTGTCATTCTGGTCCCGAACGTGTACGTACATATATACTGGTGGATGTGGAGGTGCGCACGTGTCGTAGTAGAGGCGCGTACGTGTCGTAGTAGATGCGCGCACGTAGCATGTACACGTACGTACAGCGGTCAGGGTTCAAGAAAGAAAATATGGCCACGTATGTGTACATACGGGCGGGGTCTCGAACGCCTACTTGTGCATACGTACGGCCAAGGATCGTGTACATGGCTGGGTCGAAACGGAGAAACAACGTCGTCGTCGTGTTCATGGGGAGGCAACGGAATGCGTCGTGTTCATGGGGAGGAAACGGAATGCATCGTGTTCATCGGGAGGCAACGGAACGCATGGGAGCTAACCGGCTGGGTCGAAACGGAATGCGTGGTCATGTTCATCGGGAGGGCTTGGACGGAACAGGCGATGGAAACGAGGCCTGGCGTACCGCACAACAGAGGAAACGGACCTCCTACGTTCGGAACGGGGTCCTGTTTATCGAGAGGGGTCTGGTGTACCGCAAAACAGAGGAAACGGACCTCCTACGGTCGAAACGGGGGTCCTGTTGATCGGGAGGGGTGTGGCGTACCGCAAAACGGACGAAACGGACCTCCTACGGTCGAAATGGGGGTCCTGTTCATCGGGAGGGGTGTGGCGTACCGCAAAACGGACGAAACGGACTTGTGTTGGAGCGCTACGGTCGAAACGGGGTCCTGTTCATCGGGAGGGATCTGGCGTACCGCAAAACGGGACTCCACGGGATACTGTTCATCTCCATCGTCGACCTCCTCCAGCCTCCACGGTCTACCGTCGACCTCCTCCGGCCTCCACGGGCTCTTGTTCATCCAGTCTCCACCGCGCGCTACTCCACCACTACTATTCAACCACCCCTCCATGGGCACCCCTCCACCGTGTACTTCTCATCCAGCCCTCCACACCACGGGGTCCTGTTCAACCACCCCTCCACGGGCACCCCTCCACCGTCAACTGTTCATCCAACCCCCCACCACTCCACGGGGTCCTGTTCATCCAGAGGCAACCCCACTGCTCACTGTTCATCCAAACCCCCCGCAACGCTTACTGTTCATCCCAGAGGCAGCATCGATTGGCTTTAGTTAGCAGCAGCAGTGAAGGTATCGCTCGATCGGGTTCAGTTAACATCCATCGATTGATCGCTCGGGTTCAGTAACACGTAGCCTGCAGTGCAATCGCTCGGGTTCAGTTAGAGCCCAACGCCTCGCTCGGGTTCAGTTAGAGCCAACACCTCGCACACACGCGCGTACGTGTACGAGAGAAACGTGCATCGCTCGGCCCCCGACCTCCCACCGTAACCGGGAACTCCCCAAAATTTTCCTCCCCCTCGCTTCTAACATGGTTTTTTCTATCATGGACGGCCCAAAGAATGTCATGCAGCTGCGTCTCCGGCCCGCCCAGGATGAAAAGCCCATTTTCTGTCATGATTTTTTGTCATAGAAGTAGGAGCCCACCACATCTATGATGATACCAGGTTTTGTCACAATTATCGTCATAGAAGTGTCATATGTATGACAGGAAAAAAATTCGTTCGGCCCAAAATGTCACGGATGTGTCTTTTTTTTGTAGTGAAGGCGGCTCGGGGGACGTCTTCGCGATCCCGTCTGCTGCTGGGCTGGATCCAGGGAGACTGGATCCGCTCCATCGTCGAGCAGGATGACATGGAGAAGCTTGTTGAGGACGGCCTAATTACTGACAACTCTTGGAGATTGTCGGAGGGGGAATCTGAGCCCTAGATGTGCGAGGGTGAGCATGCCCTCCTCACCACCCATGTCGACCGAGGTTTCTCTCTTCCTCCACACCCATTCTTTAGGGGTTTCTTGAACTTCTTGGGTGCCCAAATCCACCATTTCCCCCCAAACACCATTATGTATCTTGCTGCTTTCATCTCATTGTGCGAAAATTTCTTGGGTTGCCAACCACATGGGGTCTGTTCAAGCATATCTTTACTTGTCGATCCCAGTCGGTGAAGAAAGCCCATCCAACTAACGAAAAAACGCATGTAATTTAGATGTGCGGGGGTTTAGGGATTCAAACCAGAGGTAGGAGTACTTTTATTACCTTCCCGAGTCAGTTCAGGGATGGCAGTCGACCTAGTTCTACTGCAAGGACGTTCTGACTCCTGGCCAGTCGACCGGTCTCCCCTCTTTCACTATGGAACGACTCTACCAACCTTCTTCATTGACAGTGACCCCCGAGGAGAGAGGCGAGGTGAATCTTTTAGTCGACCAGGTCGTCAACTTAGTTCGGGAGGGGGTGACTATCATGAATCTATTGGAGGTGTTCCTCATTCGATGCATCCAGCCTCTCCAAGCCCGAGACCACCTGATGTGGATGTACTTAGGTCCCGGAGACACCACTCGGTTCCACCCAGAGGAGGTCGTCGAGGAGACGGTGGCTCAGTGGCTGCGAAGCATCACCGGAAACAAGGACAACACCAGGGGGTCCAGGAGAGTTCATCCATTCGACACCAACCATGAGCCGGAAGAGGTTATGCTTAAAATACCGAGTGCTTTCTTCTTTTAATCCGCAGTCGCTCTTAAATCTCACTTACTCTTGCAGATTTACATCAAGATTTATTCGATGCTGAACGGGGAACAACTCCAGGAGGGAGAGGAGAGCGCAGATGAAAGTGTCGACTGGCAATCCGGAGATGGCAGTGACGATGATAGTGACGACTTGGGCAGCAGCGAGGAGGTCGACTCGCCGCCCCGCTGAGAGCGTCGATCCAAACAGTCCCAAGACCCTGCAGGTGGGCGTAGCAAGGCAGCTCCTCCAAGCACACAAGTGCCGAAGCGCAATCGGACTTCGTCCCCAGAACCGTCTGAGAAGGCCGCTAAGCAGTCCAAGGTCGCCCCATCGAAGCCTCGAAAGGCATTGCCCAAGATCAAGGTGGAAGTTAATGTTGCTTCTACGTATATGTTTTGTTTCTTCTCTTTGTCTTCCATGTTTTTGTCGACTCGTCTTCTTGCTTTAACTGAGTGAGTTTTGGAACCTTTCAGGGTTGCTACTTCTGGGACATCCATGAATATCGACAAGGAGCAATATGACGAGGAGACTGCAAATGCGGCCACTTCTAGAGCAGGTACAACTCCACAGCCTTGCCCTCACTTTGTCAATTGTTCGGTCGGTCTACTGAACTCTTACGGTTGAGTGTTTCATAGCGCCACCAAATGTTATTGAAATTCCATACAACGACGACCGTGAATACGTGCCACAGAAGAACACAGGAAGAAGGGGCAGGACTTCGAGCTGGAGGGTACCTGCTAGAAAAGTGTCTCACTCGACTCCATCGCCAGAACTAGTCGTTCAGCAATCCGGAGATCCAATTCAGACTTCTGTTTCTTTTGCTGACCCCGTGTTGACTGATAACCCTCGGCGTCGACTACTCAAGTCCTTGCTCCGACTGCGCAACTCCATGCTTCGGATCCCATGGCTACGTCGTATGTTCCACCAACTCCGCTCTTTGTTACCCATCATGTCCCAGAGGACCAAGTAAGCACTGCTAAGGAAGCCATACGCCAAGCAGGCCGTATGATGGAGCGAATGAAGGTGGTGCACGAGGACACCAAGGCTGCCTACGATGCCAGCTCAACCCTTCAAACCAACGTCCAGCTGAGTTGATTTTCGACTGGTCTTTAGCTTGATCTTTGCTCTATTAAGATATGGTACTTGAAGGCTATTGCTTTACTATTCATAAGATGTCCGTGGATGAGCGTTTTCAAACCTATGTGCATCTATCATGAATTTGCACCTTGCATCTGTTCACCCAGTGGGTGTCTTCTTTTGCTTGGTAACTTTTTCAGTTGAATCGACCAGATTGTGTCGAGTGAACTCTTGAACCAGTGGGGGCATGCCAAGTGCACCCACTGGGTGTAGTCCCCAAGACCGTCTTCGAATGTTTGATTCGGCGGGGGTCTTTCCAAAGTGTTATTTCACCATGGGAGCCTTAGAACTTGTTCACTTGTGGTACATTCACTCGGCTTTAGACAGATCACGTCGAGTGAACTCCAAGCCAGTGGGGACACGCTAAGTGCACCCACTGGGTGTATTCCCCAAGACCATGGTCGACTGCAGGCAGTCGGCGGTGGTCTGAGCACAAATGTTGTTGTCGTTTTACTCCTTCCACTCAGGTTGGACGGGCCATGTCGAGTGGGAAGTCGAACCGGTGGGGGCACGCCAAGTTCACCCACTGGGTGTAGTCCCCGAGACTACTGTTCAATGTTTGATTTGGCAGTAGGCTTAGAACTCTTTTTGTCGTAATAACCTGAACTTACATCTTATCACTCAGAATCCATCGGTCTTTGTTTCTGTCGACTGACGTGCCTTGTTTGTTGACAGCAGAAATCTTCTGAGTTTGGAGCCCATTTGGCTAAATTGGAGAGGAAACGAATTCAACTCAACCTTGATCTGGAGCTGGCCAAGGAAAATTTGAAGAAGGCCCAAGACGAAGCATCCATCATGGGAGGTAACAATTCTGTCGACTGTTAGTCTTACCATCTTTTCTTTTCAACCTTTAAACCGAGTGACTCCACTCGAACAGATGTGCGTAGTGAAAATCGTCAACTCCAAGCTTGTCTAAAGAATGTTATTTCTTTAGAAAAATGAAGCAAGCTCTGGAGCAGAAGGACCGCGACCTTGTAGCAGTGCAGAAGACGGCGCGAGAGAAACCGAACTTGCTGATAAGAAGCTGGCTTTAGTAGGCAAGTTGGAAGAACAAAACGCCAAGTTGAAGACTGCCATTGATGAAGCAAACAAAGAAGTCATGCAACTAAAGAAGGACAAGGTGGCCTCGACCGACAAAGTCGAAGATCTCACTCAGAGGAGAGACAAACTGGAGACTTATCTAGGAGGCCTTGCCAAGAAGATGTTCCTCATGCTCGAAGGTACTTTCTCTTGTCTGATTGTTTTGCAACTGCCGACTCATCATACGACTGCTGACTCATTATTTTTCTGTGCGTGCAGAATACTCTCAAAATTTCATGGAAGAGACTGGGCGGATTGAGACGAATCTGGAGCCCATCAACTCCCATGTTAAGGACGAAGCCGCGATGAACGTGCAGCGACTGGAATCTCGCCTCGCCGGTTGATGACCCACAAGTATAGGGGATCTATCGTAGTCCTTTCGGTAAGTAAGAGTGTCGAACCCAACAAGGAGAAGAAGTAAATGATAAGCAGTTTTCAGTAAGGTATTCGCTGCAAGCACTGAAATTATCGGTAATAGATAGTTTTGTGATAAGGAAATTTGTAACGGGTAACAAGTAATAAAAGTAATAAGGTGCAGCAAGATGGCCCAATCCTTTTTGTAGCAAAGGTCAAGTCTGGATAAACTCTTATATAAAGGAAAGTGCCCCCGAGGACACATGGGAATTATCGTCAAGCTAGTTTTCATCACGCTCATATGATTCGCGTTTGGTACATTAATAATTTGATATGTGGGTGGACCGGTGCTTGGGTGCCGCCCTTCCTTGGACAGGCATCCCACTTATGATTAACCCCTCTTGCAAGCATCCGCAACTACAGAAGAAGTATTAAGGTAAACCTAACCATAGCATGAAACATATGGATCCAAATCAGCCCCTTACGAAGAAACTCATAAACTAGGGTTTAAGCTTCTGTCACTCTAGTAACCCATCATCTACTTATTACTTCCCAATGCCTTCCCCTAGCCCAAACAATGGTGAAGTGTCATGTAGTCGACACCACTAGAGGAAATACAACATACATCTCATCAAAATATCGAACGAATAGCAAATTGACATGACTACTTATAGCAAGACTTCCCCCATGTCCTCAGGAACAAACGTAACTACTCACAAATCATATTCATGTTCATAATCAGAGGGGTATTAATATGCATAAAGGATCTGAACATATGATCTTCCACCGAATAAACCAACTAGCATCAACTACAAGGAGTAATCAACACTACTAGTAACCCACTGGTACCAATCTGAGGTTTTGAGACAAAGATTGGATACAAGAGATGAACTAGGGTTTGAGATGAGATGGTGCTGGTGAAGATGTTGATGGAGATTGAGCCCCTCCCGCTGAGAGGATCGATGGTGATGACGATGGTGATGATTTCCCCCTCCCGGAGGGATGTTTCCCCGGCAGAACAGCTCCGCCGGAGCCCTAGATTGGTTCCGCCAAGGTTCCGCCTCGTGGCGGCGGAGTTTCGTCCTGTGAGCTTTCTTTTTATTTATTTTCTCGGATGAAAGACTTCATATAGCAGAAGACGGGCACTGGAGGCCTACCAGGAGCCCCACGAGATAGGGGGGCATGCCCCCATCCTCGTGGCCAGGGTGTGGGCCCCCTCTGGTTAATTCTTTTGCCAGTATTTTTTATATATTCTGAAACGTGCTCCCGTGAAGTTTCATAACTTTGGAGTTGTGTAGAATAGGTATCTAATATTTGCTCCTTTTCCAGCCCAGAATTCCAGCTGTCGGCATTCTCCCTCTTCATGTAAACCTTGTAAAATAAGAGAGAATAGGCGTAAGTATTGTGACATTATGTGTAATAACATCCCATAATGCAATAAATATCGATATAAAAGCATGACGCAAAATGGACGTATCAACTCCCCCAAGCTTAGACCTCGCTTGATCTCAAGCGGAAGCCGATATCGAAAAATATGACCACATGTTTAGAGATAGAGGTGTCGATAAAATAAAATAAGGACACGAGGGCATCATGATCATTCTTAGAACAACAACATATATATATTGTCATATGATTTCTTATGCTAAAGTAACAATTCATTCACAATTTCAAGTATAAATCAGTCATTGAAGCAATTGCAATTTATCGCAACATCGGAAAGAGTCAATATAAGAGCTTTTCAGCAAGTCCACATACTCAACTATCATTTAGTCTTTCATAATTACTAACACTCATGCAATATTTATGAGTATGATGTTTTAATCGGACAATAGTTTTGCCTCCCAACCTTTTACCTCAAGGGTAATGTCAACAATAATAGTTCATGAAAACTCGCATCCAATTAGCTATATATATCACGATCTTTCCAACACACAGTGCTTGCCAAAGGATAAAATGTAAAAGGGAATGGTGAAGATCAGCATGACACTTGTATGAAGTATAAGACAAAAATAACATACATGCCCTTCGCAGAGGAAAGTAGAGGTTGTCATGTGCTTTTATGGTTGGATGCACGAAATCTTAATGCAAAAGAACGTCACTTTATATTGCCACTTGTGATATGGACCTTTATTATGAAGTCCGTCACTTTTATTTCTTCCACATCACAAGATCGTATAAAGCTTATTTCTCCACACTAATAAATCATACATATTTAGGGAGCTATTTTTATTGCTTGCAACAATGAAAACTTACTTGAAGGATCATACTCAATCCATAGGTAGATATGGTGGACTCTCATGGCAAAACTGTGTTTAAGGATATTTAGAAGCACTAGTGTCTCTACTTGGTGCAAAGAATTTGGCTAGCATGAGAGGGTAAGGGAAGCTCAACATGTTGGATGATCCATGACAATATAATTTATTTCGGATGTAAGAAAACACAACCCATTACGTTGTCTTCCTTGTCCAACCTCAACCTTTTAGCATGTCACATTTTAATGAGTGCTCACAATCATAAAAGATATCCAAGATAGTATATTTATATGTGAAAACCTCTCTTTCTTTATTACTTCCTATTAATTGCAATGATGACTAAAACTATGTTTGTCAACTCTCAACAACTTTTATTCATCATACTCTCTCTATATGTGAAGTCATTACTTTGCATAGGATCCATATGATCTCTTTATTTCTTTTTATTCTTTCTCTCCTCTTTTATTTTTATACCCTCCAGATCATGGCAAGATAATCAGGCCCTTGACTCATAACTAATCTTTATTATATATAGCTCAGGACTCGATTACATAGAAGGATCATAAAGCAAAACTCAAACTAGATCATACTAAAACTTTATTCTACTAGATCAAGATATAACCAAAAGGATCAAACTAAGAAAAACGGTAAAGATAAAAGTGTGATGGTGATACGATACCGGGGCACCTCCCCCAAGCTTGGCAGTTGCCAAGGGGAGTGCCCATACCCATGTGTTTATATCTCTGTCCTCTGGGGTGGTGATGGTGGAGTTGTTGATGATGTAGGTGAAGGAAATATGCCCTAGAGGCAATAATAATGTTATTATTTTATTTCCTTATATCATGATAAATGTTTAGTATTCATGCTAGAATTGTATTATCCGGAAACATAATACTTGTGTGAATACATAGAGAAACCAAATGTCACTAGTATGCCTCTACTTGACTAGCTCATTAATCAATTCCATTAGCTTAGCACCCGATCGTTTGATTAATGGGATCACATTATTAGGAGAATGATGTGATTGACATGACCCATTCCATTAGCTTAGCACCCGATCATTTAGTATGTTGCTATTGCTTTCTTCATGACTTATACATGTTCCTATGACTATGAGATTATGCAACTCCCGTTTGCTGAAGGAACACTTTGTGTGCTACCAAACGTCACAACGTAACTGGGTGATTATAAAGGAGCTCTACAGGTGTCTCCAAAGGTACATGTTGGGTTGGCGTATTTCGAGATTAGGATTTGTCACTCCGATTGTCGGAGAGGTATCTCTAGGCCCTCTCGGTAATGCACATCACATAAGCCTTGCAAGCATTTCAACTAATGAGTTAGTTGCGAGATGATGTATTACGAAACGAGTAAAGAGACTTGCCGGTAACGAGATTGAACTATGTATTGAGATACCGACGATCGAATCTCGGGCAAGTAAAATACCGATGACAAAGGGAACAACGTATGTTGTTATGCGGTCTGACCGATAAAGATCTTCGTAGAATATGTAGGAGCCAATATGAGCATCCAAGTTCCGCTATTGGTTATTGACCGGAGACGTGTCTCGGTCATGTCTACATTGTTCTCGAACCCGTAGGGTCCGCACGCTTAAGGTTTCGATGACAGTTATATTATGAGTTTATGAGTTTTGATGTACCGAAGTTAGTTCGGAGTCCCGGATGTGATCACGGACATAACGAGGAGTCTCGAAATGGTCGAGACATAAAGATTGATATATTAGACGGCTATATTCGGACACCGGAAGTGTTCCGGGTGATTTCGGAGAAAACCAGAGAGCCGAAGGGTTACCGGAACCCTACCGGGAGAAGTAATGGGCCATATGGGCCTTTGTGGAGAGAGAGAGGGGCAGCCAGGGTGTGCCGCGCCTCCTCCCCCCTGGTCCGAATTGGACTAGGAGAGGGGGGGCGGCTCCCCCCTTTCCTTCTCCCTCCCCACCTCCTTCCCCCTCCTAGTAGGAGTCCTACTCCTACTAGGAGGAGGACTCCTCCTGGCGCGCCAATATGGGCCGGCCGGCCTCCTCCCCTTGCTCCTTTATATACGGGGGCAGGGGGCACCCCTAGACACACAAGTTGATCCATGTGATCATATTCTTAGCCATGTGCGGTGCCCCCTTCCACCATAATCCTCGATAATATTGTAGCGGTGCTTAGGCGAAGCCCTGCGACGGTAGTACATCAAGATCGTCACCACGCCGTCATGCTAACGGAACTCTACCCCGACACTTTGCTGGATCGGAGTCCGGGGATCGTCATCGAGCTGAACGTGTGCTAAAACTCGGAGGTGCCGTAGTTTCAGTGCTTGATCGATTGGGCCGT
This sequence comes from Triticum aestivum, assembly GCF_018294505.1. NCBI lineage: Eukaryota > Viridiplantae > Streptophyta > Magnoliopsida > Poales > Poaceae > Triticum > Triticum aestivum. The sequence continues at coordinate 548,081,667 of NC_057800.1, forward strand.
GAAGACGTACGACTACATCAACCGCGTTGTGCTAACGCTTCCGCTGTCGGTCTACAAGTGTACGTAGATCACACTCTCCCCTCTCATTGCTATGCATCACCCTGATCTTGCGTGTGCGTAGGAAAATTTTGAAATTACTACGTTCCCCAACAGTGGCATCCGAGCCAGGTTTTATGTGTTGATGTTATATGCACGAGTAGAACACAAGTGAGTTGTGGGCGATATAAGTCATACCGCTTACCAGCATGTCATACTTTGGTTCGGCGGTATTGTTGGACGAAGCGGCCCGGACCGACATTACGCGAACGCTTACACGAGACTGGTTCTCCCAACGTGCTTTGCACAAAGGTGGCTAGCGGGTGACAGTTTCTGCAACTTTAGTTGAACCGAGTGTGGCTACGCCCGGTCCTTGCGAAGGTTAAAACAACACCAACTTGACAAACTATCGTTGTGGTTTTGATGCGTAGGTAAGATTGGTTCTTGCTTAAGCCCGGTGCAGCCACGTAAAACTTGCAACAACAAAGTAGAGGACGTCTAACTTGTTTTTGCAGGGCATGTTGTGATGTGATATGGTCAAGACATGATGCTAAATTTTATTGTATGAGATGATCATGTTTTGTAACCAAGTTATCGGCAACTGGCAGGAGCCATATGGTTGTCGCTTTATTGTATGCAATGCAATTGCGCTGTAATGCTTTACTTTATCACTAAGCGGTAGCGATAGTCATGGAAGCATAAGATTGGCGAGACGACAATGATGCTACGATGGTGATCAAGGTGTCGCGCCGGTGACGATGGTGATCACGACGGTGCTTCGAAGATGGATATCACAAGCACAAGATGATGATGGCCATATCATATCACTTATATTGATTGCATGTGATGTTTATCTTTTATGCATCTTATCTTGCTTTGATTGACGGTAGCATTTTAAGATGATCTCTCACTAATTATCAAGAAGTGTTCTCCCTGAGTATGCACCATTGCGAAAGTTCTTCGTGCTGAGACACCACGTGATGATCGGGTGTGATAGGCTCTACGTTCAAATATAATGGGTGCAAAACAGTTGCACACACAGAATACTTAGGTTATACTTGACGAGCCAAGCATATATATATATGGCCTCGGAACACGGAGACCGAAAGGTCGAGCGTGAATCATATAGTAGATATGATGAACATAGCGATGTTCACCAATGAAACTACTCCATCTCACGTGATGATCGGACATGGTTTAGTTGATTTGGATCACGTAATCACTTAGAGGATTAGAGGGATGTCTATCTAAGTGGGAGTTCCTTAGTAATATGATTAATTGAACCTAAATTTATCATGAACTTAGTACCTGATAGTATCTTGCTTGTTTATGTTTGATTGTAGATAGATGGCCCATGCTGTTGTTCCGTTGAATTTTAATGTGTTCCTTGAGAAAGCAAAGTTGAAAGATGATGGTAGCAATTACACGGACTGGGTCCGTAACTTGAGGATTATCCTCATTGCTGCATAGAAGAATTACGTCCTGGAAGCACCGCTGGGTGCCAGGCCTGCTGCTTGAGCAACACCAGATGTTATGAACGTCTAGCAGAGCAAAGCTGATGACTACTCGATAGTTCAGTGTGCCATGCTTTACGGGTTAGAATCGGGACTTCAACAACGTTTTGAACGTCATGGAGCATATGAGATGTTCCAGGAGTTGAAGTTAATATTTCAAGCAAATTCCTGGATTGAGAGATATGAAGTCTCCAATAAGTTCTATAGCTGCAAGATGGAGGAGAACAGTTCTGTCAGTGAGCATATACTCAAAATGTCTGGGTATAATAATCACTTGATTCAATTGGGAGTTAATCTTCCAGATGATTGCGTCATTGATAGAATTCTCCAATCACTGCCACCAAGCTACAAGAGCTTCATGATGAACTATAATATGCAAGGGATGAATAAGACTATTCCCGAGCTCTTCGCAATGCTGAAAGCTGTGGAGGTAGAAATCAAGAAGGAGCATCAAGTGTTGATGGTCAATAAGACCACTAGTTTCAAGAAAAAGGGCAAAGGGAAGAAGAATGGGAACTTCAAAAAGAACAGCAAGAAAGTTGCTACTCAAGAGAAGAAACCCAAACCTGGACCTAAACCTGAAACTGAGTGCTTCTACTGCAAGCAGACTGGTCACTGGAAGCGGAACTGCCCCAAGTATTTGGCGGATAAGAAGGATGGCAAGGTGAACAAAGGTATATGTGATATACATGTTATTGATGTGTACCTTACTAATGCTCGCAGTAGCACCTGGGTACTTGATACTGGTTCTGTTGCTAACATTTGCAACTCGAAACAGGGACTACAGATTAAGCGAAGATTGGCTAAGGACGAGGTGACGATGCGCGTGGGAAATGGTTTCAAAGCTGATGTGATCGCGGTCAGCACGCTACCTCTACATCTACCTTCGGGATTAGTATTAGACCTAAATAATTGTTATTTGGTGCCGGCGTTAAGCATGAACATTATATCTGGATCTTGTTTGATGCGAGACGGTTATTCATTTAAATCAGAGAATAATGGTTGTTCTATTTATATGAGTAATATCTTTTATGGTCATGCACCCTTAAAGAGTGGTCTATTCTTATTAAATCTCAATAGTAGTGACACACATATTCATAATGTTGAAACCAAAAGATGCAGAGTTGATAATGATAGTGCAACTTATTTGTGGCACTGCCATTTGGGTCATATCAGTGTAAAGCACATGAAGAAACTCCATACTGATGGGCTTTTGGAACCACTTGATTATGAATCACTTGGTACTTGCGAACCGTGCCTTATGGGTAAGATGACAAAAACACCGTTCTCCGGTACTATGAAGAGAGCAACAGATTTGTTGGAAATCATACATACAGATGTATGTGGTCCGATGAATGTTGAGGCTCATGGCGGATATCGTTATTTTCTCACCTTCACAGATGACTTAAGCAGATATGGGTATATCTACTTAATGAAACATAAGTCTGAAACATTTGAAAAGTTCAAAGAATTTCAGAGTGAAGTTGAAAATCATCATAACAAGAAAATAAAATTCCCGCGATCTGATCGTGGAGCAGAATATTTGAGTTACGAGTTTGGTGTACATTTGAAACAATGCGGAATAGTTTCGCAACTCACTCCACCCGGAACACGACAATGTAATGGTGTGTCCGAACATCGTAATCGTACTTTACTAGATATGGTGCGATCTATGATGTCTCTTACTGATTTACCGCTATCGTTTTGGGGTTATGCTCTAGAGACGGCCGCATTCATGTTAAATAGGGCACCATCAAAATCTGTTGAGACGACGCCTTATGTACTATGGTTTGGCAAGAAACCAAAGTTGTCATTTCTAAAAGTTTGGGTTGTGATGCTTATGTGAAAAAGCTTCAACCTGATAAGCTCGAACCCAAATCGGAGAAATGTGTCTTCATAGGATATCCAAAGGAAACTATTGGATACACCTTCTATCATAGATCCGAAGGCAAAACTTTTGTTGCTAAATTAGGAAACTTTCTAGAGAAGGAGCTTCTCTCGAAAGAAGTGAGTGGGAGGAAAGTAGAACTTCATGAGGTAACTGTACCTGCTCCATTATTGGAAAGTAGTACATCACAGAAACCAGTTTCTGTGACACCTACACCAATTAGTGAGGAAGCTAATGATGATGATCATGAAGCTTCAGAACAAGATACTACTGAACCTCGTAGATCAACCAGAGTAAGATCCGCACCAAAGTGGTATGGTAATCCTGTTCTGGAAGTCATGCTACTAGATCATGATGAACCTACGAACTATGGAGAAGCGATGGTGAGCCCAGATTCTGCAAAATGGCTTGAAGCCATGAAATCTGAGATGGGATCCATGTATGAGAACAAAGTATGGACTTTGGTTGACTTTCCCAATGATCGGCAAGCAATTGAGAATAAATGGATCTTTAAAAAGAAGACTGACGCTGACGGTAATGTTACTGTCTATAAAGCTCACCTTGTCGCAAAAGGTTTTCGACAAGTTCTAGGGATTGACTATGATGAGACCTTCTCACCCATAGCGATGCTTAAGTCTTTCCGAATCATGTTAGCAATTGCCGCATTTTATGATTATGAAATTTGGCAGATGGATGTCAAAACTGCATTCCTGAATGGATTTCTGCAAGAAGAGTTGTATATGATGCAACCGGAAGGTTTTGTCGATCCAAAGGGAGCTAATAAAGTGTGCAAGCTCCAGCGATCCATTTATGGACTGTTGCAAGCCTCTCGGAGTTGGAATAAACGCTTTGATAGTGTGATCAAAGCATTTGGTTTTGTACAGACTTTTGGAGAAGCCTGTATTTACAAGAAAGTGAGTGGGAGCTCTGTAGCATTTCTGATATTATATGTAGATGACATATTACTAATCGGAAATGATATAGAATTTCTGGATAGCATAAAGGGATACTTGAATAAGAGTTTTTCAATGAAAGATCTCGGTGAAGTTGCTTACATATTGGGCATTAAGATCTATAGAGACATATCAAGATGCTTAATTGGACTTTCACAAAGCACATACCTTGACAAAGTTTTGAAAAAGTTCAAAATGGATAAGGCAAAGAAAGGATTCTTGCCTGTGTTACAAGGTGTGAAATTGAGTAAGACTCAATGCCTGACCAATGCAGAAGATAGAGAGAAAATGAAAGATGTTCCCTATGCTTCAGCCATAGGCTCTATCATGTATGCAATGCTGTGTACCAGACCTGATGTGTGTCTTGCTATAAGTCTAGCAGGCAGGTACCAAAGTAATCCAGGAGTGGATCACTGGACAGCGGTCAAGAACATCCTGAAATACCTGAAAAGGACTAAGGATATGTTTCTCATATATGGAGGTGACAAAGAGCTCATCATAAATGGTTACATTGATGCAAGCTTTGACACTGATCCGGACGATTCTAAATCGCAAACCGGATACGTGTTTGCATTAAATGGTGGAGCTGTCAGTTGGTGCAGTTCTAAACAAAGCGTTGTGGCGGGATCTACATGTGAAGCGAAGTACATAGCTGCTTCGGAAGCAGCAAACGAAGGATTCTGGATGAAGGAGTTCATATCTGATCCATGAGTCATACCTAGTGCATCGGGTCCAATGAAAATCTTTTGTGACAATACTGGTGCAATTGCCTTGGCAAAGGAATCCAGATTTCACAAGAGAACCAAGCACATCAAGAGATGATTCAATTCCATCCGGGATCTAGTCCAGGTGGGAGACATGGAGATTTGCAAGATACATACGGATCTGAATGTAGCAGACCCGTTGACTAAGCCTCTTCCACGAGCAAAACATGATCAGCACCAAAGGTCCATGGGTGTTAGAATCACTACTGTGTAATCTAGATTATTGACTCTAGTGCAAGTGGGAGACTGCAGGAAATATGCCCTAGAGGCAATAATAATGTTATTATTTTATTTCCTTATATCATGATAAATGTTTATTATTCATGCTAGAATTGTATTATCCGGAAACATAATACCTGTGTGAATACATAGACAAGCCAAACGTCACTAGAATGCCTCTACTTGACTAGCTCATTAATCAAAGATGGTTATGTTTCCTAACCATAGACATGTGTTGTCATTTGATTAACGGGGTCAGATTATTAGGAGAATGATGTGATTGACATGACCCATTCCATTAGCTTAGCACCCGATCGTTTAGTATGTTGCTATTGCTTTCTTCATGACTTATACATGTTCCTATGACTATGAGATTATGCAACTCCCATTTGCCGGAGGAACACTTTGTGTGCTACCAAACGTCACAACGTAACTGGGTGATTATAAAGGAGCTCTACAGGTGTCTCCAAAGGTACATGTTGGGTTGGCGTATTTCGAGATTAGGATTTGTCACTCCAATTGTCGGAGAGGTATCTCTGGGCCCTCTCAGTAATGCACATCACATAAGCCTTGCAAGCACTTCAACTAATGAGTTATATGCGAGATGATGTATTACAAAACGAGTAAAAATACTTGCCGGTAACGAGATTGAACTAGGTATTGAGATACCGACGATCGAATCTCGGGCAAGTAAAATACCGATGACAAAGGGAACAACGTATGTTGTTATGCGGTCTGACCGATAAAGATCTTCGTAGAATATGTAGGAGCCAATATGAGCATCCAGGTTCCGCTATTGGTTATTGACCGGAGACGTGTCTCGGTCATGTCTACATTGTTCTCGAACCTATAGGGTCCGCACGCTTAAGGTTTCGATGACAGTTATATTATGAGTTTATGAGTTTTGATGTACCGAAGTTAGTTCGGAGTCCCGGATGTGATCACGGAGATAACGAGGAGTCTCGAAATGGTCGAGACATAAAGATTGATATATTAGATGGCTATATTCGGACACCGGAAGTGTTCCGGGTGATTTCAGAGAAAACCGGAGAGCCGGAGGGTTACCGGAACCCTACCGGGAGAAGTAATGGGCCATATGGGCCTTTGTGGAGAGAGAGAGAGGGGCAGCCAGGGTGGGCCGCGCGTCTCCTCCCCCCTGGTCCGAATTGGACTAGGAGAGGGGGGGCGACGCCCCCCTTTGACTCCTACTAGGAGGAGGACTCCTCCTGGCGCGCCAATAGGGACCGGCCGACCTACTCCCCTTGCTCCTTTATATACGGGGGCAGGGGGCACCCCTAGACACACAAGTTGATCCACGTGATCATATTCTTAGCCATGTGCGGTGCCCCTTCCACCATAATCCTCGATAATATTGTAGCGGTGCTTAGGCGAAGCCCTGCGATGGTAGTACATCAAGATCGTCACCACGCTATCGTGCTAACGGAATTCTACCCCGACACTTTGCTGGATCGGAGTCCGGGGATTGTCATCGAGCTGAACGTGTGCTAAAACTCGGAGGTGTCGTAGTTTCGATGCTTGATCGGTCGGGCCGTGAAGACGTACGACTACATCAACTGTGTTGTGCTAACGCTTCCGCTGTCGGTCTACAAGGGTACGTAGATCACACTCTCCCCTCTCGTTGCTATGCATCACCATGATCTTGCGTGTGCTTAGGAAAATTTTGAAATTACTACGTTCCCCAATAGTAGGCTTGTCGTCCATCTTCCAAGGCATAGGCTCACCATCGTAAAAGGATGATTGAGTCTCCAGGATCCTCAAATCTGTAGCCAAATTCATCCGCTTGAATCTATATTCATACTCATAGTTTTGGTTTTGCAGGTCATAGACCTGGGCTTGGAGGCACTCAATTTTCTCGTGAAGCTTGAAGATGGCCTCCCCAATGTTCTTGGCATCCAGCTTGTGGTTCCTTGTGAACTTCGTGATCATTATATGATTGGTATCGAGTCCACGTTCCACCATCTCCTGGCACTGGAAACTTGTTGCTTCATTGCCTCAAGCCTTGTCTCCATGCTTCTGGTCCTCCTTGGTCCCTCAACATCGTGGATGTGCAGCAACCCCTCACGCATCTCAATGGTTTGAGGATGTTGTAGCACTTCCGCGAGGTACGGGTTGATGACCTTCTCGAAGAACTTGTCCTTGGGGGCACTTGGAGACGTCATGGTGATCTAGATCTGTCAGAAAAATAGCTAGAAGCAAAAAGAAAGGATATTTGTGTGGTACGGTGGTCAAAACCTTCGGGAGATTATATAATGAATTTTTACCGACCAAAAGAAGTATCATGCAAGAAAACGGAGTCCGAAGAGCACATGAGGTGCCCACGAGCCAGGAGGGCCCGCCTAGGGGGTAGGGTGCGCCCTCCACCCTCGTGGACGCCTCGTGTCCTTCCAGGACTGCTTCTTATTTTCCTAATTTCTTAAATATTCCAAAAGAAAGAAAATTGCTATTGGAACTGTTTTCGAGTCGGTTTACTTACCGTACCACATACCTATTCATTTTCGGAATCTAAAATGTTCTGGAAAGTGTCCCGTATGTATTCCTCCGGGGTTACGGTTTCAATAACATTTGTTTCAACATTTATGGCATTTCCTGAGATATATAGTTTGACTCTTTGACCGTTCACCACCCTCGGATTCGTGCCTTCGAAGTTGTTGATTTTTATTGCACCGGAACGATAGACCTCCTCGATGACGAAAGGACCTTACCATTTAGAGAGGAGTTTGCCTGCAATAAATCTTAAATGAGAGTTGTATAGCAAAACATAATCTCCTACATTAAACTCACGCTTTTGTATCCTTTTGTCATGCCATCTTTTAACTTTTTCTTTAAACAGTTTAGCATTCTCATAGGCCTGGGTTCGCCATTCATCAAGTGAGCTAATGTCAACAAGCCTCTTCTCACCGGCAAGTTTGAAATCATAGTTGAGCTCTTTAATGGCCCAATATGCCTTATGTTCTAGTTTGAGAGGTAAATGACATGCTTTTCCATAAACCATTTTAAACAGAGACACACCCATAAGATTTTTATATGTAGTTCTATAAGCCCATAACGCATCGTGAAGTTTCTTGGACTGATTCTTTCTAGATCTATTAACAGTCTTTTGCAAAATTAATTTAAGCTCCCTATTACTTAGTTCTACTTGACCACTAGACTGTGGATGATATGGAGATGCAATTCTATGATTAACATCATACTTAGCAAGCATTTTACGAAAATCACCGTGAATAAAATGTGAACCACCATTAGTCATTAAGTATCTAGGGACTCCAAAACTCGGAAAAATAACTTCTTTAAGCATCTTAATAGAGGTGTTATGATCAGCACTATTAGTTGGAATAGCTTCTACCCACTTAGTAACGTAATCAACAGCAACTAAAATATGTGTATACCCATTAGAGGAAGGAAATGGTCCCATATAATCAAAGCCCCAAACATCGAATGGTTCAATAACAATTAACAAGTGAATAATTCATAGGCATTTCTTGACGTCTACTAATATTACCAATTCTTTGACATTCATCACAAGAAAAGACAAACTTATGGGCATCTTTGAAGAGAGTAGGCCAATAAAAACCGGATTGCAATACCTTATGTGTAGTTCTAAATTCAGTGTGGTGTCCTCCATAACCCTTGGAGTGACACTTACGTAGGATCTGTTCCTGTTCATGCTCAAGTACACAATGTCTAATAACACCATCTACTCCTTCTTTACAAAGGTGTGGGTCATCCTAGAAGTAATGTCTTAAATCATAGAAAAACTATCATCAATACCTTATGTGCAGTTCTATCTTCAGCGCGGTGTCCTCCATAAGCCTTGGAGTGACACTTACATAGGATCTATTCCTATTGATGCTCAATTACACAATGTATAATAACACCATCTAATCCTTCTTTACAAAGGTGTGGGTCATCCCAGAAGTAATGTCTTAAATCATAGAAAAACTATCATCCCAGAAGTTCATCAGGAAAGCTATCATCAATAGGTAGTGGGTCATCAAGAACATTCTCTAACCTAGACAAGTTGTCTGCAATGGGGTTCTCAGCTCCCTTTCTATCAATAATATGCAAATCAAATTCTTGTAGAAAGAGAACCCATGTAATAAGTCTAGGTTTAGCATCTTTCTTTTCCATAAGATATTTAATAGCAGCATGATTAGTGTGAATAGTTACTTTAGAATCAACAATATGAGGTCTAAACTTATCACAAGCAAATACAACTGCAAAAAATTATTTTTCAGTAGTAGCATAATTTATTTGGGAACCGTCTAGAGTTTTACTAGCATATTGGATAACATTTAATTTCTTATCAACTCTTTGTCCTAGAACAACACCTACAGCATAATCACTAGCATCACACATAATTTCAAAGGATAAATTCCAATCAGGAGGCTGAACAATAGGTGCAGAAATCAAAGCTTTCTTAAGTATTTCAAATGCTTCTACACAATCATCATTAAAGACAAAAGGAACATCTTTTTGTAAGAGATTAGTCAGAGGCCTAGAAATTTTAGAGAAGTCCTTAATGAACCTCCTATAAAAACCGGCATGACCAAGGAAACTTCTTATATATACCTTTAATGTCCTTAGGACACAACATCTTTTCAATAGCATCAACTTTAGCTTTATCAACTTCAATACCTCTTTCAGAAATTTTATGCCCCAAGACAATACCTTCATTAACCATAAAGTGGTACTTCTCCCAATTCAAGACAAGATTAGTTTCTTCACATCTCTCCAAAACTCGATCAAGGTTGCTTAAGCAATCATCAAAAGAAGTTCCAAATACGGAGAAAACCTCAACAATTTTTCACAAAAGTCAGAGAATATAGCAGTCATACATCTTTGAAAGGTAGCGGGTGCATTGCATAAACCAAAAGGCATACGTCTATAAGCAAAGGTACTAAAAGGGCACGTAAAAGTTGTCTTTTCTTGATCCTCTTTTGACACGGGTATTTGAGAGAAACCAAAATAACCATCTAGAAAGAAAAAATATGTATGTTTCGATAATCTTTCTAGCATATGATCAATAAAAGGTAAAGGGTATTGATCCTTTTTAGTAGCTTTATTTAATTTGCGGAAATCAATTACCATTCTATAACCTGTAACAATTCTTTGTGGGATCAATTCATCTTTATCATTAGGAACAACAGTAATACCTCCCTTCTTGGGTGTCGGCGTTCTGGGAACGGGGGTTCCCAGACTTGCCTACCTGCAGCCTGTGGCGTGGCCAAGCAGCAGGCCGTACGGCCCATCTTCACCAACAAGGCACCCAAGACCCTCGGGAGGGGCCAAGCCTCGCGAGGCGGACGATGCAAGACCTCCTCTACAGTGGCCTAGCTAGGCAGGCTCACGAGGAGGGGAGATATCAAGGCAGGGCAAACCTCATGAGGCTCTCGTGACGTAAGCCATGACGATCGACACCAGGCGGGCACCAGGCAGACGCTAGCGCGCGCAGTATCCTTGTTTCCCCTTTGGGGCAAAGGAGGCAAGCGCAGCCGGGGAGTACCGTGGCCTCAGGCAAAGGTTGCCATTTCGGTGCAACAAGACCAAGACCAGGCGGACGGCAAGGCAGAGGTCATCATGGAGCCCAAGACGGCGTCACCCCAGAGGTCATCATGGAGCTTGTACTAGATGTCCCCCTTCAAATTAGGCCACCATTGTTGGCTCCCTTCCCGCTCAATATTTGGGAAGAGGACCAGGGCCTATATAAGTAGAGCTAGCCACCATAGTAGAGGAGAGATCGGATCGGACCCAGAGATACACACAAGTCCGAAAGCACAAGAACACCTCAACCTCACGAGGTTGTTCTTCCCTTGTACTGTTCATCATCAGCCCGTGAGGCAATCCACCACCACACTAGAGTAGGGTATTACACCACAACGGTGGCCTGAACCAGTATAAACCCCATGTCTTTCTGTGTTGTAAGTTCGTTGAGTTCGCCCGCAAGATCTTAGCGAGCTAGAGCATAGATCTGAAGGAGGGATAGACTTCGCACGCACCCTAGTGTTCGAACCTTAAGGGTTTGCCGGTACCCCACATCTGACATTTGGCGCGCCAGTTAGGGGTGCGCCGAAGCTCCTCTCCACCAACCTGCGCCCCGCGCCGCCGCACTTCGCTCCCATGGCAGGTGCCACGCCACCCACCTCTGCATCCGACACCAGCAATAGGGAGTCTGGGTACCGAGCCCTGGCCCCCGCCCTGTGGCGAGTGCAGTGGCCAACCAAGTTCAAGTCGGAGATGCCGCCGTGTTACGACTGTGCGGTAGACCCGGCGCCGTTCCTGCTAGCATACAAGGAGGCCGTCCTCGAAGCCGGGGCGATTACAAGATCATGGCCAACTGGTTCCCCATGGCCCTGGCCGGCGAGCCGCGCGCCTTGCTGCTCAACCTCCCGGGATCCACGGTGGTATCCTGGGGGGAACTCCGCGAAGTCTTCACCGCGCGCTAGGCGGTGCCGGCACACCATACAGTCGCGGCACTGCTGGGTGGCTCTCAAGCACCACCTTCAGATCGCCACGTCAAACCTTTCTTCCGTCACATTGGGGCAGCCACCAGGCGCCCGGGGGCTCCGCCGGTTTGGGCCACGCTGGAGGCCGACCTCACCTTCGGCTCGGAAGACCACCCCGACTCCACCGCTGGCTCCGGGGTGCTCCCGATCCTCTGCACGCCCACCATCTGCAACGTGGCCGTTACCAAGACCCTCATCGACGGCGGCGCCGGCTCAACTTGCTTTCTGTAGAAGCCTTCGGCCTTCTTCATGTGCCGCTCGAGCGGCTCGGCCTCAGCAAGCCCTTCGTGGGCATGGGTGGTGGAGCTGCCCTCTCTCTGGGGCAGATCCGCCTCCCTGTCACCTTTGGCACACGAGACAACTATCGCACTAAGCTGGTGGACTTTGACTTCACCCGCACCGGTCTCCCGTACAACGCCATCCTTCGGTACCCGGCTCTCGCTCTGTTCATGGTGGCGACTCACCCAGCCTACAACCTCATGAAGATGCCAGGGAGCAAGGGCTTCCTCACCATCAAGGGGGACACTAAGGAGGCCGTGACGGCGCCCAGGCTCGCCTTCAAGACCGCGGCAGCAGCACAGCCAGTCGGCGCCGGTGCGCCCGAGGCCAAGGAGACCGCGCCCACCAAGAAGAAGCAGTTGTTCACCCAATACAAGGCGGAGACCAAGCAGGTGCCGGTCATCGAGGACGGGTCTTCAGGAGCCACCTTCGCCATAGGAACTGGCCTTGACCCGGGACAAGAAGAAGCTTTGGTGAGGTTTTTGCGCGTGAACAAGGAGATATTCGCGTGGGAGCCCAATCAGCTGGTAGGGGTCCTGAGAGAGGTAATCCAGCATCATCCAAGGGTGTGCCCCAACGTACGCCCTGTGAAGCAGCGAGCAAGACGACAGTCCACTGAGAAGCAGGCCTTCATCATCCAAGAGACACGCAAGCTGGAGGCGGCAGGTACCATCCGAGAAGTTCGATACCCCGAATGGCTAGCGAACCCCGTCGTAGTACCAAAGAAAGGCGGGAAGGAATAGATGTGCGTCGACTTCACCAACCTCAACAAAGCTTACCCCCAAGATCCGTTCCCCCTTCCGCGCATCAATCTAATCGTCGACTCCACCGCCGAGTGCGATTTGTTACATTTCCTGGATGCGTTCTCTGGATACCATCAGATCAAGATGGCGGTGGAGGATAAGACGGCCTTCTTGACACCATGTGGGGTGTACTGCTACACCTGCATGCCTTTCGGCCTTCACAACACGGCCACAACCTTTCAGCGGCTGACGCACATCACCTTGGGGCGGCAGCTCGGCAGGAACACAGGGGCCTATGTTGATGACATAGTGGTCAAATCTCGCGAGGCGAGGACGTTGATTCAAGACTTGGAGGAGACCTTTGAGAGTTTGTGCCGGGTGAACTTGAGGCTTAACCCAGAGAAGTGCGTGTTTGGCGTCCCCTCTGGCAAGCTGCTAGGGTTTCCCGTATCCCACAGAGGGATCGAGGCGAACCCGGTGAAGATCAAGGCCATCGAAGACATGAGCCCACCACAGACCCTCAAGGAGATGCAAAAGCTGGCAGGACGGGTGACCGCGTTAGGGCGTTTCATCTCTAAGCTAGGTGAGCGTGCCTTACCCATCTTTAAGCTCATGAAGAAGAAAGGCCCCTTCGAGTGGACCCCGGAGGCCGACCGGGCCTTCCAAGACCTCAAGAAATACCTCATCAGCCCCCCGGTGATGGTGGCGCCACGGCCTCTTGAGCCTCTGGTACTCTACCTCGCCGCCACCCCGTACTCCGCCAGCGCGGCACATGTGGCAGTTCGGGAGGAGCGCAAAGACAAGGGTGTGCCGCGCCAAGCCAGAGCTGATGCAGCGCAGGGTCAGGAAGGCACACCAGAGCCATCAGCGGCGGAAGATCAAGCTCGGCAGGGCAACATCACGGAAACTCTTGAGGATGGCCAAGTCTCAGGAAACCCTCCACCTCAGGATACGCCACAATCTCCGCAAGACCAGAGCCTCAACAGTGCACCGGCCCTCGCCGAGCACCCGGTGTACTTCGTCAGCACCGTACTTCGGGACGCAAGGGCATGCTACCCCATGCCGCAAAAGCTCCTGCTCGCACTCTTGGAAGCCTCGCGCAAGCTGCGGCACTACTTCCAGGGGCATCCCATGAAGGTCGTCTCATCTTACCCATTGGAGAATGTACTGAGGAGCCCAAACTCAGCTGGAAGGGTCGCTGAATGGAACATCGAGCTACAAGCATTACAGCTGGAGTTCAGCACCACCAGGGTCATCAAGGGAGCCGCGCTCGCTGATTTTGTGGCAGAATGGACAGATGCCCCGACTCTTGAGGAAGGAGAAGACCGGTCCACCTCACCAGGAAGTGAGGCACCAGACGACTGGGTCATGTATTTTGATGGCTCCTTTGCGCACCAGGGCGCGGGGGCTGGAGCAGTGCTCATCTCGCCCACTCAGGACAAGCTTTACTACGCCATGCAACTCTGCTTCCAGCACGGCGAGAAGGTCTCCAACAATATCGCAGAATACGAAGGCCTCATAGCCGGTCTGAAGGCTGCGGTGGCTCTGGGGGTGAGGCGCCTTACCATCAAGGGCGACTCGCAGCTCCTCGTCAACTTCTCCAACAAAGTGTACGAGCCAAAGGACGAGCACATGGAGGCCTACCTTGCGGAGGTGCGCAGAATGGAAAAGCAGTTCTCAGGCTTGGAGCTGCAGCACGTGCCTCGGGGCACCAACAAGGAAGCTGACAACATCGCCAAGAGAGCATCCAAGCGGCAACCGCAAGAGCCCGGCATCTTCGAAGAGCGGCTCTTCAAGGCATCAGCTACGCCACCTCTTTCAAGCACGACTAAGCCTCGGGAGGAGCTCCCGCAGTCCCCGGCCACGGGAGCCCCAGCTTGCGGCCCAACCTCAGGAGCTCGGCTACTCTTGGTGCTCGAGCCCCAGGAGGAGTGCTGGACCTTGGAGTTCAAGGAGTACCTAATGCATGGGACACTGCCGAAGAAGGAAAAAGATGCGGAGAGCATGGCCCTACAGGCCACGGCATACTGCATTCAAGACGGTGAGTTGTACAGGAAACGGCCGAATGATGTCATGCTGCGCTGCATCTCCAGCAATCAAGGGAGGGAGCTACTGATTGACATACATGGCGGGGACTGTGGACATCAGTCATCAGCACGGACCCTCATCGGCAAGGCCTTCCGCAGCGGATTCGATTGGCCCACGACACTCAACGATGAAGCCGAGCTGGTGAAGTCCTGCGAAGCTTGCCAATTCCACGCCAAGCAAATCCATCAGCCTGCTCAGGGCCTCCAAACCATCCCGCTCACGTGGCCATTAGCGGTCTAGGGGCTAGACATCCTAGGCCCGTTCCCACGAGTGCTAGGGGGCTACCATTATCTCTACTTCGCCATAGACAAGTTCACCAAGTGGGCGGAAGTGGAAGCCATCCAAACCATTCCAGCCGGCTCTGCTGTCAAGTTCATGAAGGGCCTCATGAGCCACTTCGGGGTCCCCAACCGCATCATCACAGATAACGGCTCGCAGTTTACTAGTAACCTCTTTAAAACCTATTGTGCTAACCTTGGAACACAGATCTGCTACGCTTCGGTGGCCCACCCCAGGAGCAATGGTCAGGCTGAGCGCGCCAACGCTGAGGTCCTGAGGGGCCTCAAGACCAGGACCTTCAAGAAGAAGTTGGAGGCCTGCGGCAGGGGCTGGCACGACGAGCTCCAGCCCGTGCTGTGGTCCATCCGCACCACCGCTACCAAGCCAACGGGCGAGACTCCGTTCTTCCTCGTCTATGGAGCTGAAGCAGTCCTCCCTCATGAGGTTAAGCATCGCTCCGCGCAGGTTCTGGTGTTCGACGAAATGCAGAAGGACGCTATGCGGGGGATGGATCTCGTGCTGGGGGAGGAACATCATCATGAAGCTGCATTAAGGGCGGCAAGGTATCAGCAAGCGCTGCGGCGTTACCACTGCTATAACATTCACTCCAGGATGCTCGAGACGGGTGACCTGGTCCTGAGGCGGGTCCTCTCCAGGGATGGGTTGCACAAGCTTTCACCCATGTGGGAGGGCCCGTTCAGGGTTGTCCACATCTCTAGGCCTGGCGCCGTGCGCCTGGAGATGCAAGAAGGGAAACCTATCAAAAACGCCTGGAACATCCAGCACCTCCGGATGTTCTACCCATGAAGCAAGGCCCAGAGCCTGTGAAGCAAGGCCCAGAGCCTGTGAAGAAAGGCCCAGAGCCTGTGAAGAAAGGCCCGGAGCCTGTGAAGCAAGGCCCAGAGCCTGTGAAGAAAGGCCCAGAGCCTATGAAGAAGGCCCGGTGCCTGTGAAGAATCGAAGCCCGTGACACTCTCACGTAATAATGAGTTGGGGCTGTACACGCCCCGGAGTCTTAGGAGCGCCGGCCTCAGGCCTTGGGGCTCCCTCCCACGCCTAGTGGACAACACTTAGCTCCACGCCGGTGAGAAAACTTGAAGACTAGATTAGGTGTCGGACGCGGCTTTCCATTTGCTTTCCGTAGTTGGCTCGCTTCTCCTTAATCAAGTTTGCCTTTGGCGTTCCTTGCTGATTTGGTTCCTTCGTCTTTTACTGCATTTTCGGCTCTGGTTTGCTCATGATCTCTCTCTCGCATACCTCGCGAGCATTTTTCTTCTCTCTGCCTTCTCGCGAGTCACCCTCGTTCGAGCCTGAAAGCTGGCACATCTCTCCTAATCCGTGCCCCTCGGGTACCGCGATACAAAGAGACAATTCAAGGTTTGGGTGAACGACAAATCCTCTAGCGCACCCCTAACAATTTTTTTGCAGTTTCTGAGCAAACGCAGACATCTCGTGAAGGAAAGGGCGTCCCAAACGCGCCAGGTTAAGTTATCTTTGCGCAAAATAACAACACGGCATGGGAATAACACGCACGTTGCATTAACCAGGAACCACAGTTCGATACACGCCCCTCTCGGCCCATACTTGTTTCATTTTCTGGTGCAGGAAAAAAAGGAAAAAGCTAACCAAAGCGGCATTTCAGCAATCCGCCGAGGCAGGCCTTTAGCGACGCCCCGAGCCTAGCCAGACCCCTCCTCGCGCTTCACGGAAGCGCGGCGACGAGATGACCCACTGCCTCCTTCGAAGCGGGCGCGGCAGCGCGGCGGCTGGTCGTAGCCACCGCTGCTGGAGCTGTCACCGGAGGAAGAGCCGCCGTAGCTGGAAGAGACGCGGTCGCCGCTGAGGGCAGGCTCGCCCTAATCCTCGTCGCGACCGTCACCAAGGCCGAGCACCTCCTCACCGTTGTTTGTCTCGGGGCAGCACCCGGCGCGGCGACCATCTTCCCCGAACACCCTCACATAGAGGGTCGACCCACCATCATACTTGAAGTGGAGCGTGCACCGCCTGCCCAGGCCGCGCGCGCGGGCGAATGTTTGCCAGCCGCGGGCCAGGGCTATGTTGTCCGCGGCGGAAGTCTCGACCGCGACCCAGGAAGCCTTGCTGCAGCAACCATCCACCTGCAACCAGAGCCCGCCTGGACCAGGGGCCGGCAGTTCATCAACAAGGAAGCGCGGAAGCTGGAGCCAGTTGCTGGCCGGGTTCTTCAACCAGACAACGAACTCCGGCGGCACCTCCGCTAAATGGAAGCTTGGGCAGGGAGGTCGCGCCACCATCGCGCGCCTCCCCTCGTTAGCTGGACCGCCATGGTTGGGACGGTCCCCTCCGCATGCCGCGGCGCCGCCTCGATGGTGGGCCACGGCGGGGGTCGCAGCATGCTTGCGCCGACGGTCGCGACCGCGCTTGGGCACCAGGGAACCGGGGCCCTCGCGAGGGGCCTTCCCCTTCTCGGCGGCAGACAACTTCCTTCGTGGCGCCATCGGAGGCACTCCAAGCAATGAAGAAAAGTAGAAGCAAGCAAGCGAGGAAGAGATGGGCAACGGGGGCTCCTCCCCCCTCCCCATTTATAGCAAGAGAAGGCCAACTGGCGTCTCCCACGATCACAGGTAATGATGGTTTCCCTTGCATGTAACAGGGACTTGACAAGTCGTGCAGTTGCCGAGGCAGCATAGGGAAGCGGAGACGCCCACGTCCAATCAACTGCCACGCGTCGACCGAGGCCATAGGCTTTTGGGGCCCGCGGTGCTCCGAACTTGACCCTTTGTTTCGCCCTGAAGCCAAGCCCATGCGCACCTTGGGCCCGGGGGCTACTGTCGATGTTCTGGGAACGGGGGTCCCAGACTTGCCTGCCTGCGGCCCGTGGTGTGGCCAAGCAGCAGGCCGTATGCCCCATCTTCACCAACAAGGCACCCAAGACCCTCGCGAGGGGCCAAGCCTCGCGAGGCGGACGGGCAACACCTCCACTGGAGTGGCCTAGCTAGGCAGGCTCACGAGGAGCGGAGATATCATGGCAGGGCAAACCTCACGAGGCTCTCGTGACGTAAGCCATGACGATTGACACCAGGCGGGCGCCAGCGCGCGCAGCGTCCTTGTTTCCCCTTTGGTGCAAAGGAGGCAAGCGTAGCCGCAGAGTACCGAGGCCTCAGGCAAAGGTTGCCATTTCAGTGCAACAAGATCAAGACCAGGCGGATGGCAAGGCGGAGGTCATCATGGAGCCCAAGATGGCGTGACCCCAGAGCCTTTCATAGGCGCAGACTACCTTTTGTCAGGATAGCTTGTACTAGTTGTCCCCCTTCAAATTAGCCCGCCATTGTTGGCTCCCTTCCCGCTCAATATTTGGGAAGAGGACCAGGGCCTATATAAGTAGAGCTAGCCACCATAGTAGAGGAGAGATCGGATCGGACCCAGAGATACACACAAGTCCGAAAGCACAAGAACACCTCAACCTCAGGAGGCTGTTCTTCCCTTGTACTGTTCATCATCAGCCCGTGAGGCAATCCACCACCACACTAGAGTAGGGTATTACACCACAACGGTGGCCCGAAGCAGTATAAACCCCGTGTGTTTCTGTGTTGTGAGTTCATCGAGTTCGTCCGCAAGATCTTAGTGAGCTAGAGCGTACATCAGTAGGAGGGAAAGACTTCGCGCGCACCCCAGTGTTCGAACCTTAAGGGTTTGCCAGAACCCCACATCCGACATTGGGGACACAATGGACAGGACTTACCCACTGACTATCAGCAACGGGATAAATTATATGTGCCTCTTGAAGCTTTAGTATTTCTTTTCTTACCACTTCTTTCATCTCAGGATTTAACCGTCATTAGTGATCAACAACCGGTTTAGCATGCTTTTCCAATTTCATTTTGTACTGGCATAGAGTGGGACTAATGCCCTTAAGATCATCAAGAGTATATCCAATTGCAGCATGGTGCTTCTTCAGAGTTTTCAACAATTTCTTTTCTTCATGCTCTGAAAGTTTAGCACTAATAATAAAAGGATATATCTCTTTCTCATCAAGATAAGCATATTTAATAGTATCAGGAAGAGGTTTAAGCTCAAACACGTGATCACCCTTGGGTGGAGGGGGTCCCCTAGAATTTCAACAGGCAAGTTGTGTTTCAAAATAGGTCCCTGTTTAACGAATACTTCATCTATTTCCCTTCTTTCATTCATAAACATATCATTTTCATGGTCGAGCAAATATTGTTCTAAAGGATCATTAGGAGGCACGACAATAGAAGCAAGACCAATAATTTCATCTTTACTAGGCAATTCTTTATCATGGGGTTGTCTATGAAATTTAGCAAAATTAAACTCATGAGACATATCCCCCAAACCAATAGTAACAAAATCCTTTTTGCAGTCTATCCTAGCATTAATAGTATTCAAGAAGGGTCTACCAAATATAATGGGACAAAATTTATCTTGTGGGGAACCAAGAACAAGAAAATCAGCAGGATATTTAACTTTGCCACACAGGACTTCAAACAGCTCTAACAATCCCAACTGGTGAAATAGTGTCTCTATTGGCAAGCTTAATTGTAACATAAGTTTCCTCTATCTCAGCAGGTGCAATATCATGCATAATTTCTTTGTATATGAATGAGGTATTGCACTTGCCCTAGCACCCATATTAGATAAGCCATGATCTCCTTTTTTAACAGAAATAATAGGCATGCCAACAACAGGTCTATGTTTATTTTTAGTATCGAGTCTAGCCATTATAGCAGCTTCATCACAGAAGTAAATAACATGCCCATCAATATTATCGTCCAAGAGATCTTTAACCATAGCAATACTAGGTTCAGCTTTAATTTGCTCAGAGGGTGTAGGTGTTCTAGTATTACTCTTACGAACCACAGTTGAAGCTTTAGCACGATCCTTTATTCTAACAAGGAAAGGTGGTTTCTCAATATAAGCAGTAGGAACAACACGATCAACATTATAAGTGATAGTCTTTTCTTCAACTTTAATAGGTGCAACTACTTTTACTTCAATGGGAGGATTATATTTAAACCACTTCTCCTTAGGGAGATCAACATGAGTAGCAAAGGATTCACATAAAGAAGCTACTATCTCAGAGTCAAGTCCATATTTAGTACTAAATTCATGAAAGGCATCGGTATCCATAAAAGATTTAACACAGTCAATATTTGGGGTTATACCTAACTCCTTACGTTCATCGAGATCACAATCTTCAGAGTTGTGTTTAATTCTCTCCAATAAATCCCATTTGAATTCAATAGTCTTCATCATAAAAGAACCACTACAAGCAGTATAAAGCATGGAGCGATTATTGAGAGAAAGACGAGCATCAAAAATTGAATAATAATTTCTCTTGAGAACTCATGATTGGGTCATGAATATAACATTGACTTAAGCCTCCCCCAAGCTTGAGCGATGCTTTCTGCTTTGCGAGGCCAAAAATTATATATATAATTACGATCACGATGAACAAGATTGATAGGATAAAACTTCTGATGAAATTCCAATTTCAATCGGTTGTAGTTCCATGATCCCATATCATCACATAGCCTAAACCATCTCAATGTCTTTCCCTTAAAAGATAAAGGGAAGACCTTCTTATTGATAACATCATTGGGCATACCTGCAAGCTTAAATAATCCACAAACTTCGTCCACATAGATTAGGTGCAAATTGGGATGCAATGTTCCATCCCCTGTAAAAGGATTAGATAGTAGTTTCTCTATCATACCAGAAGGAATTTAAAAGTAAACATTTTTAGTAGGTTCAGTAGGTTGAGGAGCAACTCTTTTTTCTACTGGTCAGGGTGAAGATACCCCGAACAAGCCCCGCAAAGGATTACGTTCCATAGTAACAACTGACAGTAAATTTCAGCACACTATATAAATTTTTCCTTACCAAATTCCACCTACCAAAGGCGCTTCACTCCCCGACAACGGCGCCAAAAAAGAGTCTTGATGACCCACAAGTATAGGGGATCTATTGTAGTCCTTTCGATAAGTAAGAGTGTCGAACCCAACGAGGAGCAGAAGGAAATGATAAGCAGTTTTCAGTAAGGTATTCTCTGCAAGCACTAAAATTATTGGTAATAGATAGCTTTGTGATAAGGAAATTTGTAACAGGTAACAAGTAATAAAAATAAATAAGGTGCAGAAAGATGGCCCAATCCTTTTTGTAGCAAAGGTCAAGTCTGGATAAACTCTTATATAAAGGAAAGTGCCCCCGAGGACACATGGGAATTATCGTCAAGCTAGTTTTCATCACGCTCATATGATTCACGTTTGGTACATTAATAATTTGATATGTGGGTGGACCGGTGCTTGGGTGCCACCCTTCCTTGGACAAGCATCCCACTTATGATTAACCCCTCTTGCAAGCATCCGCAACTACAAAAGAAGTATTAAGGTAAACCTAACCATAGCATGAAACATATGGATCCAAATCAGCCCCTTACGAAGCAACTCATAAACTAGGGTTTAAGCTTCTGTCACTCTAGTAACCCATCATCTACTTATTACTTCCCAATGCCTTCCCCTAGGCCCAAACAATGGTGAAGTGTCATGTAGTCGACGTTCACATGACACCACTAGAGGAAAGACAACATACATCTCATCAAAATATCGAACGAATACCAAATTCACATGACTACTTATAGCAAGACTTCTCCCATGTCCTCAGGAACAAACGTAACTACTCACAAATCATATTCATGTTCATAATCACAGGGGTATTAATATGCATAAACGATCTGAACATATGATCTTCCATCGAATAAACCAACTAGCATCAACTACAAGTAGTAATCAACACTACTAGTAACCCACAGGTACCAATCTGAGGTTTTGAGACAAAGATTGGATACAAGAGATGAACTAGGGTTTGATTTGAGATGGTGCTGGTGAAGATGTTGATGGAGATTGACCCCCTCCCACTGTGAGGATCGATGGTGATGACGATGGTGATGATTTCCCCCTCCCGGAGGGATGTTTCCCCGGTAGAACAGCTCTACCGGAGTCCTAGATTGGTTCCGCCTCATGGTGGCGGAGTTTCGTCCCGTGAGCTTTCTTTTGGTTTTTTGTCGGACGAAAAACTTCATATAGCAGAAGATGGGCATCGGAGGCCTGCCAGGGGGCCCACAAGATAGGGGGCGTGCCCAGGGGGTAGGGTGCGCCCCCCACCCTCGTAGCCAGGGTGTGGGCCCCCTCTGGTTAATTCTTTCACCAGTGTTTTTTATATATTCCAAAACGTGCTCTCGCGAAGTTTCAGGACTTTTGGAGTTGTGCAGAATAGGTTTCTAATATTTGCTCCTTTTCCAGCCCAGAATTCCAGCTGCCGGTATTCTCCATCTTCATGTAAACCTTGTAAAATAAGAGAGAATAGGCATAAGTATTGTGACATTATGTGTAGTAATAGCCCATAATGCAATAAATATGAATATAAAAGCATGATGCAAATTGGACGTATCACCGGTGTTATGGACTATCTTGCTCGACTGAAAAGTGGCGGTGTCGCGGATCGACACGGAGTTCTGGCCAGGTGTGACATTCCAGAATGACCTCGTGTCTCTGATTACTCGACTCAATGAAATCCCTGGTTGAGTGCAGGCGTGGAAGAAGTCATCTGCTCGCTGCGGTGCTGCTACCTCTTGAGCACTGCGTTGGATTTCCCCGAAGAGGAGAGGATGATGCAGCAAAGTAGCGTAAGTATTTCCGTCAGTTTTTGAGAACCAAGGTATCAATCCAGTAGGAGGCTATGCACGAGTCCCTCATACATACACAAAAACAATAGCTCAACGCAACCAACGCGCTTAAGGGTTGTCAATCCCTTCACGGTCACTTATGAAAGTGAGATCTGATAGAGATGATAAATAATATTTTTGGTATTTTTGGTATAGAGATAGAAAGTGAAAAGTAAAAGGCAAAGTAAAAAAGCAAAGCAATAATAAAGTAATGGAGGTTGATATGATGAGAAAGAGACCCGGGGGCCATAGGTTTCACTAGTGGCTTCTCTCGAGAGCATAAGTATTCTACGGTGGGTGAACAAATTACTGTTGAGCAATTGACAAAATTGAGCATAGTTTTGAGAATATCTAGGTATGATCATGTATATAGGCATCACGTCCGAGACAAGTAGACCGACTCCTATCTGCATCTACTACTATTACTCCACTCATCGACCGCTATCCAGAATGCATCTAGAGTATTAAGTTAAAAATAGAGTAACGCCTTAAGCAAGATGACATGATGTAGAGGGACAGTTTCATGCAATATGATAAAAAAAACCATCTTGTTATCCTTGATGGCAATGATACAATACGTGCCTTGCTGCCCCTTCTGTCACTGGGAAAGGATACCGCAAGATCGAACCCAAAGCTAAGCACTTCTCCCATGGCAAGAAAAACCAATCCAGTAGCCAAACTGATAATTCGAAGAGACTTGCAAAGATAACCAATCATACATAAAAGAATTCAGAGAAGATTCAAATATTATTCATTGATAGACTGGATCATAAACCCACAATTCATCGATCTCAACAAACACACCGCAAAAAGAAGATTACATCGAATAGATCTCCACGAGAGAGGGGGAGAACATTGTATTGAGATCCAAAAAGAGAGAAGAAGCCATCTAGCTACTAACTAGGGACCCGTAGATCTAAAGTAAACTACTCACACTTCATCGGAGGGGCTTGGATGATGATGTAGAAGCCCTCCGTGATCGACGCCCCCTTCGGCGGGGCTCTGGAAC
>NC_057800.1:548105948-548136596 GCF_018294505.1 Triticum aestivum
AGGCGCGCCCCCTACCTCATGGCCTCCTGTTAATTGGCTTGATGTAGGGTCCAAGTCTCCTAAGTTGTATTCGGTGAGAAAATCACGTCCCGAAGGTTTCATTCCGTTTGATATTTCTTTTCTTTGAAACCCTAAAACAGGCAAAAAACAACAATTCTGGGTTGGGCCTACGGTTAATAGGTTAGTCCCAAAAATAATATAAAAGTGGATAATAAAGCCCAATAATGTCCAAAACAGTAGCTAATACAGCATGGAGCAATCAAAAATTATAGATACGTTGGAGACGTATCAGGTGCTAACGTGGCTCTGTCTCTGGTCCTTGTTCATTGCAAGGAAGTTAGGGAAGAGAAGTTGGCGGCTCTCAAGGTAGCCAACACCAAGAAGCTTCAATTCCAGTCCTTTATGAAGACCTTCATCGATGCTACCACTCGCATCGCAGATGAAATCGACCTGTACGAGTTCGTCGAGCCATCTAGCCCTTCTCCTGCCAAGTGAAAAACTTGATAACTTGATTTAATTTGCCTCGGGATGCCGAGTGATCCTGTAATCATTGAGACACTTTCAGGCTTGACGCCCGAGTACTTCTGCTGGTGGTTCTGAACCTTCATGGATTTATCCAAACTTGGTCTTTCTTTTAAATGCAGTTGCTTTGTCTTTATCACCTTCGAATTTCTTGACTCGAGCGAATTGGGAATCATAATTGAAACTCCGAGTGGAAGGGTCGTTCTCCTCTCGGAGTTGATGTTGTACTTGTGGCGCAGCTATGAGTACAACCAGACATTGTACTTGTGGCACAGCTCCGAGAGCAGCCAGTCGTTGTACTTGTGGTGTAGCTCCGAGTGCAACCAAACGTTGTACTTGTGGCGCAACTCCGAGAGTAGCCAGACGTTGTATTTGTGGTGTAGCTCTTAGTGCAATGATATGTCTCTGTCGTATCTATAATTTTTTATTGTTCCATGCCAGTATTCTACAACTTTCATATACTTTTGGAACTTTTTATACTATTTTTGGGACTAACATATTGATCCAGTGCCCAGTGCGAGTTCCTGTTTTTTGCATGTTTTTTGTTTCGCAGAATATCCAGATCAAACGGAGTCCAAATGGGATAAAAACTGACGGAGATTTTTTTGGAATATATGTGATTTTTGGGAAGAAAAATCCACGCGAGACGGTGCCCGAGGGAGGCATGAGGCAGGGGGCGCGCCCCACCCCCCTGGGCGCGTCCCTGATCCTCGTGGCCACCCAGTAAGGCGGTTGATGCCCTTCTTTCGCCGCAAGAAAGCTTATATCCGGATAGAGATCGTGTTAAAATTTCAGCCCAATCGGAGTTACGGATCTCCGGGAAAATAAGAAACGGTGAAAGGGCAGAATCTGAGAACGCAGAAACAGAGAGAGACAGAGAGACAGATCCAATCTCGGAGGGGCTCTCGCCCCTCCCATGTCATGGATACCAAGAACCAGAGGGGAAACCCTTCTCCCATCTAGGGAGGAGGTCAAGGAAGAAGAAGAAGGAGGGGGGCTCTCCCCCCTAGCTTCTGGTGGCACCGGAGTGCCACCGAGGGCCATCATCATCACCGCAATCTTCACCAACAACTTCACCGCCATCATCACCAACTCTTGCCCCCTCTATGCAGCGGTGTAACCCCTCTCTTACCCGCTGTAATCTCTACTTAAACATGGTGCTCAACGCTATATATTATTTCACAATGATGTATGGCTATCCTATGATGTTTGAGTAGATCTGTTTTGTCCTATGGGTTATTTGATGATCATGATTGGTTTGAGTTGCATGTTTTATTATTGGTGCTGTCCTATGGTGCTCTCCGTGTCGTGGAAGCGTGATGGATTCCCGCTGTAGGTTTTGCAATATGTTCATGATTTGCTTATGGTGGGTGGCGTGAGTGACAGAAGCACATGCCCGAGTAAGTAGGTTGTTTGCGTATGGGATAAAGAGGACTTGATACTTTAATGCTATTTAGTAGTTGCGGATGCTTGCTAGAGTTCCAATCATAAGTGCATATGATCCAAGTCAATAAAGTATGTTAGCTTATGCCTCTCCCTCGTATAAAATTGCAATAATGATTACCGGTCTAGTTATCGATTGCCTCAGGACAAATAACTTTCTCGTGACAAAAAGCTCTTTACTAAAACTAACTTAGTTGTGTCTTTACCTAAATAGCCCCTACTTTTTGTTTACGTGCTCTTTATTATCTTGCAAACCTATCCAAAAACACCTACAAAGTACTTCTTGTTTCATACTTGTTCTAGGTAAAGTGAAACATCAAGCGTGCGTAGAGTTGTATCGGTGGTCGATAGAACTTGAGGGAATATTTGTTCTGCCTTTAGCTCCTCGTTGGGTTCGACACTCTTAATTATCGAAAACAGTTGCGATCCCCTATACTTGTGGGTTATCAAGACCTCTTTCTGGAGCCGCTGCTGGGGAGCAATTGTGTGGGGTGAATATTCTCGTGTGTGCTTGTTTGCTTTATCGCTAAGTAATTTTTATTTGTTGTTCTTAGTTGTTCTTTATCTTTAGTTATGGATATGGAACATGAAATACCAAAAAATTAGGTGTACTTGCTTCTCATGGAGATGAGGAACATCCTAAAACCCTTGATGCTCGTTATGTGACAGATATTATGTACTACTTTGATAATCCAGAGAAAACCCCATTCAATTTGGTAATGGGAGACATGTTGGATCAACGTGAATACTTTAGGGATTATCGCTTGACTCAAAAAGGGAAACTATTATGGGATCAAATTTATATGTTGAAGTGGTATGCTAGGGAACTATGCTTGAGATATGATTATACTTGTTGCTCTTGGATGAAGTCTCCACACCTTCCCTTTTCATGCAAATTTAATGATAATGAAACCTTGGCTTCTTATGCTAGAGGTATATATGACTACTATGATGTGGAACAAATAGAAGAATTTGTTGCTTTTATGGGTGCTTATGAAATTGAATCAATGTTCTAAGAATATGAAAATCTTTATGATGCTGTTTACAGACCTGAAAATTTAGCTATCCTTAAATATTGTTATGATAATTATGAATACAATTCCGTCATTGATGCGTTTATTGAGAAAGTCTCCGCTGTCCAAGAAGAGACTAATGTTTTGCAGGAATCTATGGAAGGAGAAATTGACGAAACTGTGAGCTCATTGGATGAAAAAGATGAGGAGGAGAGCGAAGAACAAAAGGAGGAAGAGCGGATTGATCACTCGTGCCCACCTTCTAATGAGAGTAACTCTTAAACTCATACATTGTTTAATTTCCCTTCGTGCTTACTGAAGGATGAATGCTATGATAATTGCTATGATCCCGTTGATTCTTTTGAAATATCCCTTTTTGATGATGCTTGCTATGCTTGTGGCCAAGATGCCAATATGAATTATGCTTATGGAGATGAACTTTCTATAGTTCCTTATGTTAAACATGAAATTGTTGCTATTGCACCCACACATGATAGTCCTATTATCTTTTTGAATTCTCCAAACTACACTATATCGGAGAAGTTTGTTCTTATTAAGGATTATATTGATGGTTTGCCTTTTACTACTACACATGATGATTTTTATGAGTATAATATGCATGTGCTTGCTGCTCCTACTTGCAATTATTATGAGAGAGGACCTATATCTCCACCTCTCTATGTTTCCCACACGATAACATTGCAAGAAACTGTTTATACTATGCATTGGCCTTTACTATGTGTGCATGAATTGTTCTTTTATGACATGCCGATGCATAGAAAGAGAGTTAGACTTCATCATTACATGATATACGTTGCTTTGTGCTCACTACTAAATTACAAACCATTGCTAATTAAAATTGGCTTTGATATACCTTGGGATCCGGGTGGATTCACTACTTGAGCACTATATGCCTAGCTTAATGGCTTTAAAGAAAGTGCTGCCAGGGAGACAACCCGGAATTTTTAGAGAGTAATTTATTTCTGTTTAGTGCTTTCATATAGTTTAAAAACAACAAAAATAAAGAGGGGAACCCAAAACTTTTTCAAAAAGGAAAGTGAAAGTGAGAGAGACAAGCATTGTTGAAGTGGGAGCTAGCCTTGAACTTTGTTCATGCTCACGGAAACTTTGTGAATCTTGATTACAGAAACATTTCAACAAATATAATTATCCCCTTGTACAATTACATTGTATTATAAAAATAATGTGCCAAGGTTTGCCTTTAGGATGTTTACAATGCTTGTTGGTTTGTATGGTGCAGGACAGAAACTTTGGCTGTAGTGCGCGATTTTTCATTTTTTACTGGAACGTCAAATGGTTCTCAATCTTTTTGCACTGTCTTTCTATATAATTTTTTTATTTTTCCTAATTTTGGCAGAATTTTTCAAGTATCATAAGTATGGTGAATGTTCTGATTATTACAGACTTTTCTGTTTTAGACAGATTCTGTTTTTGATGCATAGTTTGCTTGCTTTGATGAAACTATCGATTTATATCAGTGGATTAAGCCGTGGAAAAGTTATATTACAGTAGATACAATGAAAAAAAATATTAATTGGTTTGCAACAGTACTTAGAGTAGTGATTTGCTTTATTATACTAACAGATCTTACTGAGTTTTCTGTTGATGTTTTGTGTGGATGAAGTGTTCGAAGATCGAGGAGGTCTCGATGTGAGAAGAAGGAAGAGAGGCAAGAGCTCAAGCTTGCGGATTCCCGAGGCACCCCAAGTAAATATTCAAGGAGACTCAAGCGTCTAAGCTTGGGGATGCCCCGGAAGGCATCCCCTCTTTCTTCAACAAGTATCGGTATGTTTTCGGATTCGTTTCGTTCATGCGATATGTGCAATCTTGGAGCGTCTTTTGCATTTAGTTTTCATTTTTCTTTTATGCACCATGATGGTATGAGACAGTCCTTGGTTGATTTATAGAATGGTCATTGCACTTAACTTATATCTTTTGAGTATGGCTTTATAGAATGCTTCATGTGCTTCACTTATATCATTTGAAGTTTGGATTGCCTGTTTCTCTTTACATAGAAAACCGCCATTTGTAGAATCCTCTTTTGCTTCACTTATATTTTTTAGAGTGTGGTCATATCTTTTTTAGAAAGATTTAAACTCTCTTGCTTAACTTATATCTATTTAGAGAGATGACAGGAACTGGTCATTCACATGGTTAGTCATAAAATCCTACATAAAACTTGTAGATCACTGAATATGATATGTTTGATTCCTTGCAATAGTTTTTGTGATATAAAGATGGTGATATTAGAGTCATGCTAGTGGGTAGTTGTGGATTAGTAGAAATACTTTTGTTGAGGTTTGTGATTCTCGTAGCATGGACGTATGGTGAACCATTATGTGATGAAGTCGGAGCATGATTTATTTATTGATTGTCTTCCTTATGAGTGGCGGTCGGGGACGAGCGATGGTCTTTTCCTACCAATCTATCCCCCTAGGAGCATGCGCGTAGTACTTTGTTTCGATAGCTAATAGACTTTTGCAACAAGTATGTGAGTTCTTTATGACTAATGTTGAGTCCATGGATTATACACACTCTCACCCTTCCACCATTGCTAGCCTCTCTAGTATCGCGCAACTTTCGCCAGTACCATAAACCCACCATATAACTTCCTCAAAACAGCCACCATACCTACCTATCATGGCATTTCCATAGCCATTCCGAGATATATTGCCATGCAACTTCCATCATCATCATATACATGACTTGAGCATTCATTGTTATATTGCTTTGCATGATCGTAAGATAGCTAGCATGATGGTTTCATGGTTTGTCCGTTTTTTGATGTCATTGCTATGCTAGATCATTGCACATCCTAGTACACCGCTGGACACATTCATATAGAGTCATATTTTTGTTCTAGTATCGAGTTGTAATATTGAGTTGTAAGTAAATAAAAGTGTGATGATCATCATTATTAGAGCATTGCCCCAGTGAGGAAAGGATGATGGAGAGTATGATTCCCCCACAAGTCAGGATGAGACTCCGGACTTTAAAAATAAATAAAAGAGGCCAAAGAAGCCCAAATAAAAAAAGAGGCCAAAGAAGCCCACCAAAAAAAGGAAAAAAACAAAAAACAAAAAATGAGAGAAAAATAGAGAAGGGGCAATGTTACTATCCTTTTACCACACTTGTGCTTCAGAATAGCACCATGTTCTCCATACAGAGAGAGTCTCTTGACCTATCACTTTCATATACTAGTGGGAATTTTCATTATAGAACTTGGCTTGTATATTCCGATGACGGGCTTCATCAAATGCCCGTGGTCTTCATGAGCAAGCAAGTTGGATGCACACCCACTTAGTTTTCAGTTTGAGATTTCATACACTTATAGCTCTAGTGCATTCGTTGCATGGCAATCCCTATTCACTCACATTGATATCTATTAATGGGCATCTCCATAACCCGTTGATACGCCTAGTTGATGTGGGACTATCTCCTCCTTTTTGTCTTCTCTGCCATCATATTCTATTCCACATATAGTGCTATGTCCATGGCTCACGCTCATGTATTGTGTGAAAGTTGAAAAGGTTTGAGAACATCAAAAGTATGAAACAATTGCTTGGCTCGTCATCGGGGTTGTGCATGATGTGAATATTTTGTGTGGTGAAGATGGAGCATAGCCAGATCATACGATTTTGTAGGGATAACTTTCTTTGGCCATGATATTTTGAAAAGACATGATTGCTTTATTAGTAGGCTTGAAGTATTATTGTTTTTATGTCAAATGATAGACTATTGCTTTGAATCACTCATGTCTTAATAGTCATGCCATGATTAGATTATGTGATCAAGATTACGCTAGGTAGCATTCCACATCAATTTTTTTTAATAAACCTACTCGAGGACGAGCAGGAATTAAGCTTGGTGATGCTGACACGTCTCCATCGTATCTATAATTTTTGATTGTTCCATGCCAATATTCTACAACTTGCATATAATTTTGGCAACTTTTTATACTATTTTTGGGACTAACATATTGATCCGGTGCCCAGTGCCAGTTCCTGTTTGTTGCATGTTTTTTGTTTCACAAAATATCCATATCAAACGGAGTCCAAACGGGATAAAAACTGACAGATTTTTTTTGGAATATATGTGATTTTTGGGAAGAAAAATCCACGTGATATGGTGCCCGAGGGAGGCACGAGGCAGGGGGGCGCGCCCCACCCCCTTGGGCACGCCCCTGACCCTCGTGGCCACCCCGTAAGGCGGTTGATGCCCTTCTTTCACCGCAAGAAAGCTAATATCAGGATAGAGATCATGTTAAAATTTCAGCCCAATCAGAGTTACGGATCTCCGGAAATATAAGAAATGGTGAAAGGGCAGAATCTGAGAACGCAGAAACAGAGAGAGGCAGATCTAATCTCGGAGGGGCTCTCACCCCTCCCATTTCATGGAGACCAATAAAAAGAGGGTAAACCCTTCTCCCATCTAGGGAGGAGGTCAAGGAAGAAGAAGAAGAAGGAGGGGGGCTTTCTCCCCCTCGCTTCCCGTGGCACCGGAGTGACACCGGGGGCCATCATCATCACCGCAATCTTTACCAACAACATCACCGCCATCATCACCAACTCTTCCCCCCTATATGAAGCGGTGTAACCCCTCTCTTACCCACTGTAATCCCTACTTAAACATGGTGCTCAACGATATATATTATTTCACAATGATGTATGGCTATCCTATGATGTTTGAGTACATCTGTTTTGTCCTATGGGTTATTTGATGATCGTGATTGGTTTGAGTTGCATGTTTTATTATTGGTGTTGTCCTATGGTGCTCTCCGTGTCGCGCAAGCGTGAGGGATTCCCGCTGTAGGGTTTGCAATATGTTCATGATT
Source organism: Triticum aestivum (assembly GCF_018294505.1). NCBI lineage: Eukaryota > Viridiplantae > Streptophyta > Magnoliopsida > Poales > Poaceae > Triticum > Triticum aestivum. Next base: position 548,113,782 of record NC_057800.1, read on the forward strand.
TGCTTATGGTGGGTGGCGTGAGTGACAGATGCACATACCCGAGTAAGTAGGTTGTTTGTGTATGGGATAAAGAGGACTTGATACTTTAATGCTATGGTTGGGTTTTACCTTAATGATCTTTAGTAGTTGCGGATGCTTGCTAGAGTTCCAATCATAAGTGCATATGATCCAAGTAGAGAAAGTATGTTAGCTTATGCCTCTTCCTCATATAAACTTGCAATAATGATTACCGGTCTAGTTATCGATTGCCTAAGGACAAATAACTTTCTCGTAACAAAAAGCTCTTTACTAAAACTAACTTAGTTGTGTCTTTACCTAAACAGCCCCAACTTTTTATTTACGTGCTCTTTATTATCTTGCAAACATATCCAAAAACACCTACAAAGTACTTCTAGTTTCAAACTTGTTCTAGGTAAAGCGAACATCATGCGTGCGTAGAGTTGTATCGGTGGTCGATAGAACTTGAGGGAATATTTGTTCTGCCTTTAGCTCCTCGTTGGGTTCGACACTCTTTATCGAAAACTATTGCGATCCCCTATACTTGTGGGTTATCATGCAACCAAACATTGTACTTGTGGCGTAGTTCCAAGTACAACCAGACGTTGTAATTGTGGCACAGCTCCGAGAGCAGCCAGTCATTGTACTTGTGGCATAGCTCCGAGTGCAACTAGACGTTGTACTTGTGGCGCAGCTCCGAGAGTATCTAGACATTGTATTTGTGGCGTAAATCTGAGTGCAACCAGACGTTGTACTTGTGCCGTAGCTCTGAGAGTAGCCAGACGTTGTATTGGTGGTGAAGCTCCTAGTGCAACCAGATGTTGTAGTTGTGGCGCAGCTCCGAGTGAGAATGTAGTTCACCACCCAAAGTATATTTTGTAACTTAGGCGAGTACGAGATCGTAGCTAAGCCCCCGAGCGGGAAGATTTCTCTCCACTCTAAGTAGTTATGTAACTTAGGCAAGTGCGGGATCGCGGCTAAGCCCCCGAGTGAGAGGATTGCTCTCCACTCGGAGTAGTGTTGTAACTTAGGCGAGTACGAGATCGTGGCTAAGCCCCCCAGTGGGACGATTTCTCTCAACTCGGAGTAGTTTTGTAACTTAGGTCAGTACGGGATCTCGGCTAAGCCCCCGAGTGGGAGGATTGCTCTCCACTTGGAGTAGTTTTGTAACTTAGGCGAGTACGGGATCGCGGCAAAGCACCTGAGTGGAAGGATTGCTCTCCACTCGAAGTAGTTTTGTAACTTAGGCAAGTGCGGGATCGCGGCTAAGCCCCCGAGTGGGAGGATTTCTCTCCACTCAGAATAGTTTTATAACTTAGGCGAGTACGGGATCGCGGCTAAGCCCCCGAGTGGGAGGATTTCTCTCCACTCGAAGTAGTTTTGTAACTTAGGCGAGTGCGGGATCGCGGCTAAGCCCCCGAGTGGGAGGATTGCTCTCCACTCGGAGTAGTTTTTTGAAACTTAGGCGAATCAGATTCGCGGCTAAGCTCCCGAATGGGAGGGCTGCTCTCCACTCGGAGTGTTTTTGAAACTTAGGTGAATCGGATTTTCGGCTAAGCCACCCACTAGGGGATTTGAACACATATGCTTATGTGATAACAATCATTGGGATACTGCAGAAATCATGTCTTTGATAAGAAAACTAAAGGATTCTTTATTACAACTCGTCGATCTGAGTGTTTATGTATAAAAACGGCGGAGCAGATCCGCATTCCACGAGCGCAGCTCGTCTTCTTTCTTGGCTACGTTGTAGAGGTGATATGCCCCGTTGTGGAGCACCTTGGTGATGATGAAGGGGACTTCCTAGGTCAGAGCAAGCTTGTGAGGCCGTTTCTGGTGCACTCAGAGCACAAGGTCTCCCTATTGGAATGCTAGACCTCTGACATTTCGAGCATGGAATCGACGCAGGTCTTGTTGATAGATTGTGGACCGGATTAGAGCCATCTCTCGTTCTTCCTCTAGGAGATTAACCGTGTCTTGTCGTGCTTGTTCAGCTTCAGCTTCAGAGAAGAGTTCCACTCAGGGAGCATTGTGCAGCAGATCACTCGGAAGAACTGCTTCAGCACCATACACCATGAAGAAAGGGGTTCGGTCGGTCGACCGATTGGGAGTCGTTCTCAGTCCCCATAGAACAAATGACAATTCGGTCACCCAAGCTCCAGCAGCATGCTTAAGGTCGCGCATCAGTTGTGCTTTTAGTCCTTGAAGGATCAAGCCATTTTGGCCTTTCTGCCTGTCCATTCGACTACGGGTGCGCAATGGATGCGTAATCGACCTGAGTGCCTTGGGACATGCAAAACGCTCTGAACACATCAGAATAAAAGTTGGATCCGTTATCTGTGATAATGCTATGAGGGACTCCATATCTGAATATCAGCTCTCTCATGAAACTGATGGTGGTACTTGAGTCGAGATTCTTGATAGGTTTGGCCTCGATCCACTTGGTGAACTTGTCGACTGCTACGATCAAATGAGTGAAACCGCTTCTGCCAGTCTTGAAAGTGCCGACCATGTCCAACCCCCAAACCGCAAAAGGCCAGACGAGTGGAATAGTCTTCAAGGAAGATGCAGGCTTGTGAGACATGTTTGAGTAAAATGGGTAGCCTTTGCACTTGTCAACTATATCCTTAGCCATCTCATTCGCTCATGGCCAGTAAAATCCTGCTTGGTATTCTTTGGCCACGATGGTCCGAGAGGACGCGTGGTGACCACAGGTCCCCGAGTGAATCTCATTTAAGATCAGTCGACCTTCTTCTGGAGAGATGCAACATTGTGCCACTCCGGTAACACTTTCTCTGTAAATCTGTCTGATGACCCACAAGTATAGGGGTCTATCATAGTCCTTTCGATAAGTAACAGTGTCGAACCCAATGAGGAACAGAAGGAAATGATAAGCAGTAGTTTTCAGTAAGGTATTCTCTGCAAGCACTCAAATTATCGATAACAGATAGTTTTGTGATAGTGTAATTTGTAACAGGTAACAAGTAATCAAAGTAAATAAGGTGCAGCAAGATGGCCCAATTCTTTTTGTAGCAAAGTACAAGCCTGGACAAACTCGTATATAAAGGAAAGCGCTCCCGAGGACACATGGGAATTATTGTCAAGCTAGTTTTCATCACGTTCATATGATTTGCGTTCGGTACTTTGATAATTTGATATGTGGGTGGACCGGTGCTTGGGTGCTGCCCTTCCTTGGACAAGCATCCCACTTATAATTAACCCCTCTTGCAAGCATCCGCAACTACAAAAGAAGTATTAAGGTAAACCTAACCATAGCATGAAACATATGGATCCAAATCAGCCCCTTACGAAGCAACTCATAAACTAGGGTTTAAGCTTGTGTCACTCTAGCAACCCATCATCTACTTATTACTCCCCAATGCCTTCCTCTAGGACCAAACAATGGTGAAGTGTCATGTAGTCGATGTTCGCATGAAACCACTACAGGAAAGAAAACATGCATCTCATCAAAATATCAAACGAATACCAAATTCACATGACTAATTATAGCAAGACTTCTCCCATGTCCTCAGGAACAAAAGTAACTACTCACAAATCATATTCATGTTCATAATCAGAGGGGTATTAATATGCATAGAGGGTCTGAACATATGATCTTCCACCGAATAAACCAACTAGCATCAATTACAAGGAGTAATCGACACTACTAGCAACCCACAAGTACCAATCTGAGGTTTCAAGACAAAGATTGGATACAAGAAATGAACTAGGGTTTGAGATGAGATGGTGCTGGTGAAGATGTTGATGGAGATTGACCCCCTCCCAATGAGAGGATCGATGGTGATGACGATGGTGAAGATTTCCCCTCCCAGAGGGAAGTTTCCCCGGCAGAACAGCTCCACCGGAGCCCTAGGTTGGTTCCGCCTCGTGGCGGCGGAGTTTCGTCTCGTAAGCTTGCTTATGATTTTTTTCTGGACGAAAGACCTCAAATAGTAGAAGATGGGCATCAGAGGGCTACCAGAGGGCCCACGAGGCAGGGGCGCGCCCAGGGGGTAGGGCGCGCCCCCCACCCTCGTGGATGGTGGGTGCCCCCCTCTGGTACTTCCTTCACCCAATATTTTTAATATATTCTCAAACATGCTCCCGTGTAGTTTCAGGACTTTTGGAGTTGTGCAGAATAGGTCTCTAATATTTTCTCCTTTTCCAGCCTAGAATTCCAGCTGCCGGCATTCTCCATCTTCATGTAAACCTTGTAAAATAAGAGAGAATAGGCATAAGTATTGTGACATAATGTATAATAACAGCCCATAATGCAATAAATATCAATATAAAAGCATGATGCAAAATGGACGTATCAACTCCCCCAAGCTTAGACCTCGCTTGTCCTCAAGCGAAAGCCGATATCGAAAAATATGTCCACATGTTTAGAGATAGAGGTGTCGATAAAATAAAATACGGACATGAGGGCATCATGATCATTCTTAGGACAGCAACATATATATATTGTCATATGATTTCTTATGCTAAAGTAACAATTCATTCACAATTTCAAGTATGACTCAGAAACTTCATTGAAAACTAACAAACTATAATCTCAGTCAATGAAGCAATTGCAATTTATCATAACATACGAAAGAGTCAATATAAGAACTTTTCAGCAAGTCCACATACTCAACTATCATTTAGTCTTTCACAATTGCTAACACTCACGCAATATTTATGGGTATGAAGTTTTAATCGTACACAGAGAAAGATAGGGCCTTTAGTGTTGCCTCCCAACCTTTTTACCTCAAGGGTAATGTCAACAATAATAGTTCATGAAAACTCACATCCAATTAGCTATATATATCTGGATCTTTCCAACACATTGTGCTTGCCAAAGGATAAAATGTAAAAAGGAAAGGTGAAGATCACCATGACTCTTGTATGAAGTATAAGACAAGAATAAAAGATAGGCCCTTCGCAGAGGGAAGCAAAGGTTGACATGAGCTTTTATGGTTGGATGCACGAAGTCTTAATGCAAAAGAATGTCACTTTATATTGCCACTTGTGATATGGACCTTTATTATGCAGTCCGTCGCTTTTATTTCTTCCGCATCACAAGATCGTATAAAGCTTATTTTCTCCGCACTAATAAATCATACATATTTAGAGAGTAATTTTTATTGCTTGAAACAATGACAACTTACTTGAAGGATCTTACTCAATCCATAGGTAGATATGGTGGACTCTTATGGCAAAACTGGGTTTGAGGATATTTGGAAGCACAAGTAGTATCTCTACTTGGTGCAAAGAATCTGGCTAGCATGAGAGGGAAAGGCAATCTCAACATGTTGGATGATCCATGACTCGGATGTAAGAAAACATAACCCATTAAGTTGTCTTCCTTGTCCAACATCAACTCTTTAGCATGTCATATTTTAATGAGTGCTCACAATCATAAAAGATTTCCAAGATAGTATATTTATATGTGAAAACATCTCTTTCTTTATTACTTCTTATTAATTGCAACGATGACCAAAACTATGTTTGTTAACTTTCAACAACTTTTATTCATAATACTTTTTATATGTGAAGTCATTACTCTCCATAAGATCCATATGGTCTCTTTATTTATTTTTATTCTCTCTCTTTTATTTTATTCCCTCAAGATCATAGCAAGATAATCAAGCCCTTGACTCAACACTAATCTTTATTATATATAGCTCACGGACTCGACTACATAGAAGGATCATAAAGCAAAACTCAAGACTAGATCATACTAAAACTTTATTCTACTAGATCAAGATATTACCAAAAGGATCGAACTAAGAAAACCGGTAGAGATAAAAGTGTGATGGTGATACGATACCGGGGCACTCCCCCAAGCTTGGCAGTTGCCAAGGGGAGTGCCCATACCCGATTCTTAGTTCTTCTTTAATGATGAAGAAGGTGTTGGTGATGATGGATAGTCACACATCGAGCATAGGAGGTCCTCCAATTTGCGGATAATGCCCTTGAGTGCGACGATATGCTCCTTCAACAAAATATTTGCACTTGTGAGATACTTGTTGTCGGTGTCAAAACCGGCGGATCTCGGGTAGGGGGTCCCGAACTGTTCGTCTAGGCCGGATGGTAACAGGAGGCAAGGGACATGAAGTTTTACCCAGGTTCGGGCCCTCTCGATGGAGGTAAAACCCTACGTCCTGCTTGATTAATATTGATGATATGGGTAGTACAAGAGTAGATCTACCACGAGATCGGAGAGGCTAAACCCTAGAAGCTAGCCTATGGTATGATTGTTGATGTGTATGTTGTCCCACGGACTAAAACCCTCCGGTTTATATAGACACCGGAGAGGATTAGGGTTACACAAAATCGGTTACAATGGTAGGAGATCTGCATATCCATATCGCCAAGCTTGCCTTCCACGCCAAGGAAAGTCCCTTCCGGACACGGGACGAAGTCTTCAATCTTGTATCTTCATAGTCCAGGAGTCCGGCTGAAGGTATAGTCCGGCCATCCGGACACCCCCTAATCTAGGACTCCCTCAGTAGCCCCCGAACCAGGCTTCAATGACGATGAGTCCGGCGCACAGATTGTCTTCGGCATTGCAAGGCGGGTTCTCCCCCAAATTCCGTGTACCTGTTGAATGAAGTCCGGTTTCTTGTAGATGTTGCGCTCCTTGGCTTCTATGACCAATAATGGTTGCTTACCACGTGTCAAACGAATATGAAAAGTCTGAGTGTTTTTACATCCACACCCTTAGCCGCGTAAATGAGCTGCCCTATTTAAGGGGATGGGGATTTAGATCCAAACCACACCTTCTCCCCTTCGCGAGTGTTCATCAGAGCGCATCCGACAAAGGTCCATTCCACCATGGCCAGCCGTCGCAACTCCTCCCCTCGCCCTTCCAGCCCTAAGCCTGGATATTGGGAGAGATCCTCCATCCCACATAGCGATCTAGTGACGCTCCAGACCAAGGGATTTCTCCCCCCGGCCTATATGGTCCCGGTTCGAGCCGGTCTTGCCGTCTATAATGGCGGAGAGCAAGCAGAGAGTGCCCCTAATCCCTCCAAAGGAGAGCGGGTGTGCCTCGTCCCTTCTTTAATAAGGGGCTTGGATTTCCAATCCATCCATTTATCCGGGGGCTGCTGGAGTTCTACGGCCTCCAGCTACATAATCTCACGCCTGCCTCCGTATTGCATATCGCGGGCTTTGTAGCCCTCTATGAGCTGTTCTTGGGTGTTGAGGCTCATTTCGGGCTGTGGAAAGAGCTATTATGCCTCGTGCCTGTTCCAAGAAGGGGTCAATGTATCAAGTGGGCAGAGCCGAAGTGTGGTGCATCGTCGGGACCGGATATCTGTCCGGAACCCCAAAGAAGGCGTCCAAAGACTGGCCCTCGGAATGGTTTTATATAGAAGACGTCTCGCTGCCGGATACTGTATGGATCGGCCTCCCTGAATTTGACAGTGCTCCCTTGAAGAAGCGCCTAAGCTAGCGCCCATGGAACCCTCAGAGGGAAAGTGACAGGGACATCATTTACCTGACGGGCCGAATAAGATTGTTATCCCATTCCGGACTAACCATGATCGGGGTTGTGGCCGAATGCATTATGCGGGGGGTGCAGCCGCTTCAGTATAGAAGCCACCCCATGTGGAACTTCAATGGGGAGGACGACGCCACCCGCTACGGCCGTCAGGGGCCGAATTCAGCTGCCGCTCTACTAAAGATCTTGTCCACTTTGTATAAGGGAGAAGAGGAGGAATTTCTCTGCGTCAACTCACAGGGTGGATTTTCCATGTACAATCCTCCAAGTTGGGTGAGTGGTCACATCTTGCCAACCGTTTTATATCCCTATTGTTAAATATTCAATCTAGTGATCTCAACGCAGGAACTGCGCCAGGCTGTTAAAGAAATAAGCAGCCCTCCTCCACAACCCGAGGACCTAGGACGGTGCCTCGACCCAGCCTCTCAAGAGGATCCGGACTTATTTGTGGAGCTGATTGATGGAGTGTTCCATCAATTGAGCAAGGACAACGCCTTGGTGGCCATTACGGCTGATTACCCAGGGCTAATCCTGGCCTCCCAGAAATGGGAGGCCAAACCTGCGACGACAAGCCAATGAGGGGCCGCAGGTGTTATCCCGTCCGAGGCGCCAGCGCAGAGGTATGACGCGCCCTCTTATCCCAGGTGTTATCCCTTCGAGGCATATTAATACTTTGCTCTCTTTAGGACAAAGAGACCTCGCCAAACTATATTCGGAGAGACTGCCAATCGCGCCTCCACCAGCCAGGCTCCAAAGCCTAGTCCGGAAGCGGAGCCGAACACAAGGCGTGCACCGGACGCTCCTCCGATGGAGGATGCAGACAGGTTGTCTGCCACCAACTCTGAGGTGGAGAGTGCCATGAACCACAGGCATCGCCGGACAATTCTTCACGATGCTTATTTCTCCCAAGAGGCGTTAGATGCCTTCAAGTCGGGAGATGCGTACCCCCGTGCCGCTCAAAATGGTCTAGCCAGAGCCACGGAGCAATATGTAAAAGACATACGGGTAAGAAAATTTTGGTAATTATATATACATACCAGTAGCCCCCGAGACTTGAAATAGTTAGAATAACTGATTTAAGGATCATTTGTTGTGCAGGTTCTTACACAAAAGAATTCCCGACTATCCAAGGAGCTGGAAGAGTGCAAAGCCCAACTTGAGGCCGCACTAGCCGCAGAAGGGGAGCCCAAGGAGACCCCCTCTAGTAATATACACTTCGAAAAATAAGTATTTTGCGAAGCACGGCATGGGTGCAAAACTAACAAATGAAATTGCAGATGGTGCCGGATTGAATCGGGAAAGGCAACACCTCCTACGCCAGCTAAAGGCTAGTGAGAAGGTGCTGACTAAGGTGAGGCGGGAGAAGAACGATCTCCAAGATGCCAACACCAAGCTGGGCGTCGAGCTGAAGGATGTTCGTGCCCAGCTGTCAGACTCCGTGAACGAGAATCAGCAGCTTCGGCGCGGCATATTTAGTAAGTGCTTGAACGAACCTTTGAAAGAAAGTTCGGCTAGGAAGTCGACTAACAGAGCAATGTTTGTAGGTGTGCTAACAGGTCGTCCTGCATAGGAGATGCCCGGTTCTACGGCTTCTTCCCGAGCTCTCGCAACTGCTCGATCGAGTTCGGCAGGCGATGCAAGGCGTCACCTAGGCCCTGTGGCCATCCGTATCCATGCCCGAAGGTCTTGGAGAGCTTGCGGAGAAGCTAAAGGGAGCACGGTGGTGCTTCCGATTGTGGAAGATATCGGCCTGCCGTCAAGGTGCTAGGGAGGCCTGGGCCATGGTGAAGACGCGGTACGCAAAGGCTGACCCCAACCACATGGCCGAGGTCGGTCCTGTAGGGCCCGATGGGAAGGAGATCCCTGTAAGCTTAGTATACGACGAAGTAGAGTTGGCCGCAAAGTATTCCCAGCAGGACTGTAAATTAGACAGCCTGTTAGATGGTATTGAAGAGGAATACAATCAGTCAAAGTGACTATGTAATTTAATTGACATTTATAATGCCTTCTAGCCGGATTGTAGATCATTTGTCATGGCCGACCTTTTCGCTTCAGCCTCAGAACCTGACGGTCCGGAGTGTGTCCGAATTCCCATGCGGTTATATAGGAACCGGGGAATGCATGGAAACCAGGCGTAGGGGTCATTAGTGCGTGAACAGACAAGTGCTCGACTAGTTATGTTATATTACATGGTTAGTAAGAAACATCTTCCAGGGAGAATAGTTCCGTTAGGGGTTCCTTTCCCTGGGAGGCATGCCCTAAAGTGCATGTCCATGCTGCGAAAAGAAACGCAAGAAAAACATCTGGGGGCATATAGATAAAAAATAAAAAAGATCATCTTTAGTTCACCGACCAAATATTCCCTTAAGAACGCTAGCATTCGGCTTCACCCAGTCTGAGGTACATGTCCGGCTGACCCGGCAGTAACAATCACAGAGGTGCTCCCTTTACCACCTAGCCGAACAATCGGGAACGTAGGGGTAAGCACAGGAGCCAGGCAACCCAGCTTGGCCAAGACTTAAGTCATATCGATGCATATAATGGTGAATAAAAGGTACATGCGGAAGTGTGACACATGTGTTGGGCATGAAGCCCGTATGAATAAGCTTCTGTTTAAAGAAGCCCCCAGGTTTAATGAGCGCGGATCGCGTGTCACTTTATGAGCCTTTAAAGGCTATAAGAGAGACAGAGAGAGAGAGAGAGAGAGAGAGAGAGAGAGAGAAATGTAAGACAGAAAATATATAAAAAATGGACAGAGGAAGGAGATGAACACAAAGTCTGGCGCTAGGCATAGAATCTTCGGAGATGGGCTGCGTTCCATGGTTTTGGCTCAAGTCGGTTATCCGATGCATCCCGCAGGCGGTACGCTCCACCAGTCAGGACTTGGTCAATTATGAAGGGACCTTCCCACTTGGGCTTGAGTTTGTCCTTTTTCTTGTCCGGTAGTCGTAGAACTAATTCGCCAACATTGTAATTTTTGGCCTGTACTTCTCTGCTTTGGTATCTTCGAGCCTGCTGTTGATAGAATGCGGAACGGGCTTTTGCCACGTCATGCTCCTCCTCCAATGCCCCCAAGCTGTCCTGCCAATCAAGCTCGGCTTCTCTTTCTTCATACATGCACACTCGAGGTGAGTCATGAATTATGTCGCAAGGCAAAACTGCCTCTGCGCCGTACACCATAAAGAATGGTGTGTATCCGGTGGTGCGATTCGGCGTGGTCCGCAGCCCCCAGAGTACGGAGTCGAGCTCCTCTACCTAGTGCGTATTAGATTCCTTGAGGGACTGCACTAATCTGGGTTTGATGCCGCTCATGATAAGATCATTTGCATGTTCGACCTGGCCGTTAGTTTGTGGGTGATAGACGAAAGCATAATCGAGCTTGATGCCCATGTTTTTGCACCAGAGTTTTACCTCGTCGGCCGTGAAGTTTGTGCCGTTGTCAGTGATGATGCTGTGGGCGACGCCGTAACGGTGTACAACCCCGGATATAAAGTCTATCACCGGTCCGGATTCGGCCGTCTTAACAGGCTTGGCTTCTATCCATTTGGTGAACTTATCCACCATGACCAGTAAGTATTTTTGCTTGTGGGTTCCGCCTTTAAGGGGTCCAACCATGTCAAGCCTCCAGACCGCGAAGGGCCAAGTAATGGGGATAGTTTGGAGGGCGGTAGGTGGCATATGGCTTTGATTTGCAAAGAGCTGGCAACCGGTGCATCGTTGGACTAAGTCCTAAGTGTCTGCCCGGGCCGTCGGCCAATAAAAGCCCGTATGGAAGGCCTTGCTTACAAGGGATCGAGCTGCAGCGTGATGACCGCCGAGTCCGGCATGAATTTCAGCCAGGAGGTTCCGCCCCTCCTCTTCGGAGATGCACCTTTGAAGCACTCTGGTAGTGCTTTTCTTATAAAGCTCTCCCTCGTGGACTCTGCAGGCTTTGGATCGCCGCACTATGCAGCGTGCTTCATTTTGGTCCTCAGGGAGCTCCTGCCTAGTAAGGTAGGCGAGGAATGGTTCTGTCCACGGGGCGATGACGGCCATTATTACGCGGGCTGAAGGTGTTATTTCATTGGCAGAGCCTCTGATTGTGTCAGTATGTTCGGTGTCGGGCAGTGCGGTTGGGTCCGGGCTGTTATTGTTCGACTCCCCTTCCCATACTACGGATGGCTTGAACATCATTTCCAATAAGATGTTGGGGGGACTACATCGCGTTTTGCGCCGATGCATGCCAGGACATCTGCCGCCTGATTATTTTCTCGGGCTATATGTTGAAATTCATGGCCCTCGAACCGAGCAGACATTTTTAGGACGGTGTTGCGGTAAGCTACCATTTTTGGATCCTTGGCATCGAAGTCTCCATTTATTTGGGATATTGGGAGGTTCGAGTCCCCACGCACCTCTAGGCGTTGAATGCCCATGGATACTGCCATCCGGAGATCATGTAAAAGGGCCTCATATTCGGCTGCATTGTTGGAGTCCGTGTACATAATCTAGAGTACATATTGAACTGTGTCTCCTGTGGGGGACGTCAAAACGACGCCGGCCCCAAGTCCGGCCAACATCTTGGAGCCGTCGAAATGCATGATCCAATTTGAATATGTGCCGTACTCTTTAGGGAGTTCGGCCTCCGTCCATTCTGCGACGAAGTCGGCCAAGACTTGCGACTTGATGGCTCGCTTTGGCTTATAAGTTATGTCGAACGGGAGGAGCTCAATCGCCCATTTTGCAATCTGGCCCGTTGCGTCATGGTTGTTTATAATATCGTTAAGTGGTACTTCTGAGGCTACTGTTATTGAATACTCTTGAAAGTAGTGTCGTAGCTTCCGGGATGCCATGAATACCGCGTACGTAATCTTTTGATAATGCGGGTACCGTGATTTGCAGGGAGTAAGGATAGTGGACACATAATAGACCGGCTTTTGAAGGGAGAATTTGTGTCCGTCCGCTTCTCGTTCGACGACGAGCACTCCGCTTACAACCTGATGTGTTGCTGCAATGTATAATAGCATTGGTTCGCCGATGTTTGGCGCGGCCAGGACTGGGTTTGTTGCCAGTACGGCTTTTATTTCATCGAGTCCAGCCTTGGCTGCATCCGTCCATTTGAAGTGTTTGGTGCGCTGAAGGAGGCGGTAAAGGGGTAGGGCCTTTTCTCCCAAGTGGGAGATAAAGTGGCTTAGAGCCGCCACGCATCCGGTTAACTTTTGTATTTGTTTGAGGTCCTTTGGGATATCTTATTGCGACAGAGCTCGGATCTTGGCTGGATTTGCTTCAATTCCTCTACCGGATACAATGAAGCCCAAGAGCTTTCTAGCTGGAATGCCGAAAACGCATTTTTCCGGGTTGAGCTTGATGTCGTATGTTCGGAGGTTATCAAATGTGAGCCTCAAGTCGTCTACTAGAGATTCGACATGTCTTGTTTTGACGACCACATCATCTACATATGCCTCCACTGTTTTGCCGATCTGGCTTGCCAGACATGTCTGAATCATGCGCTGATATGTTGTGCCGGCCTTTTTGATCCCGAAGGGCGTCGTGTTGAAGCAGAATGGGTCGTATGGTGTGATAAATGCTGTTGCGGCTTGGTTTGGTTCTGCCATCTTGATTTGATGGTAGCCGGAATATGCGTCGAGGAAACACAACGAATCGTGCCCTGCGGTAGCATCGATAATTTGATCGATGCGGGGGAGGGGGAAGGGATCCTTTAGGCAAGCCTTGTTAAGGTCTTTAAAATCAACACACAGGCGCCAGGATTTGTCCTTCTTTGGTACCATCACCAGGTTTGCTAGCTAGTCCGGATGTTTTATATCTCTGATGAATCCGGCCTCCAATAGCTTTGCTAGCTCCTCTCCCATGGCCTGTCGCTTAGGTTCGGAAAAATGCCGAAGAGCCTGTTTGACAGGTTTGAATCCTGTTTGGATATTTAAGTTGTGCTCGGCCAGCCTGCGTGGGATTCCTGGCATGTCTGAAGGGTGCCAGGCGAAAATGTCCCAGTTCTCTCGTAGGAACTCTCGCAGTGCGGCGTCTACATCAGGGTTTAACTGTGCCCCGATGGAAGCTGTTTTATTGGGGTCCGTTGGATGGACTTGGAATTTGACTATTTTGTCCGCAGGAGGTGGACTTGGATCTTTTGTCGAGTACCACATCGTCCCTATTCACCGTAGAGCGCAGCGCAGTCAGTTCCTCAGCCGCTAGGGCTTCGGATAGTGCCTCGAGGGCCAGTGCGGCTGTCTTGTTTTCAGCGCGGAGTGATATGTCCGGATCACTAGCGAGAGTGATGATCCCGTTAGGCCCGGGCATCTTGAGCTTCATGTACCCGTAATGGGGTATTGCTTGGAAGATTGTAAATGCTTCCCGCCCTAACAGAGCGTGATAACCGCTGCTGAACGGAGCCACATGGAACGTGACCTCTTCGGACCTGTGATTATCCGGCGTGCCGAACACCACATCTAGTGTGATTTTTCCTGTGAAGCGTGCTTCCAAACTAGGGATTATTCCTCTAAAGGTTGTGCTGCTTCACTCAATGCGGTTCCAGTCTATTTCCATTTTTTTAAGGGTTTCCTCATAAATGAGGTTCAATCCGCTGCCGCCGTCCATGAGTACCTTGGTAAGATGAAAGCCGTCCACTATTGGACTGAGGACCAATGCGGCTGGTGCTCGGGCTGTTCGGAATTTAGGTTCATCACTGGCATTAAAGGTAATAGCCGTGTCACTCTATGGGTTTATTGTTGCTACTTGGTAGACTTCGGCAAGGCTGCGGAGTGTCCTTTTTCGCATATTATTTGATGCGAAAGTCTCGAAGACCGTTAATACCGTATTGGTGTCTCTGGGGTGGCTTTCTGTGGCTTCCGGAATTAGGAGATTTTCGCCAATTTTGGCCACCTGCCGGAGTATCCAACATGCTCTAAGGCTATGAGTTGGTGTGGCGTCCTCTGTACTGTGAATTTTACAGGGTCCATTAAGCCATCCTTCCAGTACGCTTCCATGTCCTGTAGAGGGTTTTTGCTTTTTAGTGCTTGACCCGGGTGTCTAGTGATGATGCACCCTTTTATTTCGGACTGAGTTTGTATTCAGGGCCGGATTGTCCCAAAATTTGATTTCAGTTTTCCAGGCGCTTTCCATCGCACAGTACTTTCGTACAATGGATGCCAAGTCAGCAAAGTGTGTAATATCACGGCGACTTATTGCAGAAGATTGAGATTGCGTCTTCCTCGCGGCAGTCCCTTAGCCTGTTCTTAACCAGGAGCAATTTGGCCTAGTAATGATGTACTGTTTCATCAGGCTCTTGCCTGATTTTGGATAGATCGCTTATGTTGGGGTGGGTGGGTGGAATTAAATCCGAAGCCTCACACCATCTGAGGCTCAGAGGCCGAGGAATTTCCGAACTCAAAAATTTGGATTCCTGGATGTTGTCCAATGAATCCAGCCCGTCGCCTGACTCTAAGTTCAGGTCTTGAGTGATATCCTCCCCTCCGCGGGTATCCGGCTTGGAGGGGTCAGGAATACGGACGTAGCGAGTCCTTAAGAGAGATGAAGGGTCGCCGCACTGTCCCTCTACCACGGCAACGTGATGGGTAACATGGGGAGAGTTAATCTCTCTCAGATCGGGTTTAGGTCCAATCTGGTCGTAATCCATAGCGACTCCCAGGGCGAAGAACCGATCCAAGAGCTCGTTTATGGAGGAGAGCTCCATTGGATCTAACTGCTCGGGGAGTTCCGAGCTAACGTGAAGATTGTTTTCGATGGCTCGAGAGGTCATCGTCGGCACAGAAACCGAACATGTGGTCGTAAGAAAACCACCTAGCCGGAGGGTTTGGCCGACAGCCAAAGCTCCCTTAGCAACGGTGTCATCTTTAAAGACGGGGCGAGGCATCCTTCCTGATGGCGACAACACATAGGAACTCTCAATGAAAGCACCAATGTCGGTGTCAAAACCGGCGGATCTCGTGTAGGGGGTCCCGAACTGTGCGTCTAGGCCGCATGGTAACAGGAGGCAAGGGACACGAAGTTTTACCCAGGTTCGGGCCCTCTCGATGGAGGTAGAACCCTACGTCCTGCTTGATTAATATTGATGATATGGGTAGTACAAGAGTAGATCTACCACGAGATCGGAGAGGCTAAACCCTAGAAGCTAGCCTATGGTATGATTGTTGATGTGTATGTTGTCCCACGGACTAAAACCCTACGGTTTATATAGACACCGAAGAGGATTAGGGTTACACAAAGTCGGTTACAATGGTAGGAGATCTGCATATCCGTATCGCCAAGCTTGCCTTCCACGCCAAGGAAAGTCCCTTCCGGACACGGGACGAAGTCTTCAATCTTGTATCTTCATAGTCCAGGAGTCCGGCTGAAGGTATAGTCCGGCCATCCGGACACCCCCTAATCCAGGACTCCCTCACTTGTTTTGAATGCAAGCTAACTCAATCATCTTGAAAGCTTCAATCTCCGTCGGGGTAAAGAGATTGTGATGAGGTTGAAGGATGTCTTCGTCTACTACTGCGGGAACTTGATCCCCCATTGCCTTCTTGATCCCATCATCCTTGTTGATCTCTCCGGGCTCTTCTCACTACAAAAAAATACACTTCCGTGATGATACGTGTTTGTCACAGTAGGTCACTTTTTTGTCATGCATGTACATATATGACAAATTTATGAAAGAATCAAGATAGTCATACCTGTGCTGTCGTAGAAGTGTTCCATGACATTACCAAAATTATCATCACGGAAGTTTCCACTTCCATGACGATAAATCGTGCGTCACAGAAGTGCTTTCGTTAAGGGTGACCGACACGTGGCATCCACCGTAACGGAACACCGTTAAGCTATCGGGTCGGGTTTTGGATCCGATAACCCGTTAACAGCCCCGACCAATGGGAAATTTCCACGTGTAAAATTCTTATTGGCCGGACGAAACACGTGTCAGCTCGTCAGTGGGTCAGATAGGCGCCTATGATACGTCGACACGTGGCACGACCCAACAGAGGCCCATTCCTGTGTAAAGGCCGGCCCGTTTGACTTGGTCAAAAGCTGGCGGGCTGGCCCATGGAAAGCCTGTTAACGGCTTGTTCGAATATAGCCCGTTTACAGCCCTCTAACCTAAGGCCCGTTATGCCCTATCTGAATTAGGCCTAGTAGCGTCATCTGGGCCATCCAATATGATTCCAGCCCGTTTTCACTTCTGGCCCATGTATGGCCCATAACGTCTTTAAGCCCATATGAGGCCCTATCTAACTCTTGGCCTATTAACGGCCCGTGGTGAAACTGGCCCGTAATGAACAGTGTATCACTTTACACCCGTTAACGGCCCGTGGTGAAACTGGCCCGTGATGAACAGTATATCACTTTATACCCATTAACAGCCCGTTATACCGTTGGGCCATTTCCAGCCCATGTTATCTTCTGGCCTTCTTCAGAGCCCATTTATTCTTGGGCCCATTTCCAGCATTCGTTTACTTACGGCCCGTTACTGTCAATTTCTGCTTGTGGGCCAAATTCAGCCTGTGGTTACAGTCGGCCCGTTTGTGGTCCGTTAATACGTTGGGCCGTTTTCATAGCATCATCAAATACGGCCTATTAACGATGGCCCGTTATGGTCAGCCCATGAACGGACGATTCCAACTCTAGCCCGTTTACGGCCAGAATGCGGTCTGTTCGGCCCATGTTTGGCCAATCGATCATACGGCCCGTATAAGGCCCATTGATGATACGGCCCGTAGAAGGCCCATTGATGATACGGCCATAGAAGGCCCATTGTTTCTACGGCCCGTAGAAGGCCCACTGCTTCTACGACCCGTAGAAGGCCCACTGCTTCTATGACCCGTAGAAGGCCCACTGTTTATAGGGCCCATAGAAGGCCCACAGTTTCTATGGCCCGTAGGAGGCCCAGGGTCACTACAGTAAATATTAGCACATGGTTATTGTGGCCTAGTTTTAAAAAATAGGTTATTGCAGCCACTAGCAAACCGCAGAAAAAGAACTGCACTAACTACAAGCAAATAAATAAACAAGACAACAAAGAAATAAATAAGCAAGCAACTTACACTAGGCTATCACGGCTATTACACATATTACATCCACTGGGCATCAAAGTTTGCCACCAGTGCAAATATAGGGAACACAGCAGCATATAAACGCCACAGCAAAACAAGTCCAGAACTGAAACCACTTCAGAAGAGCTAAATAAACAATATCCTGGGTACCCATAATGCTGGCAAGATGCTTAGCAAGCTTATTAACTTTCTCTTGTTTGGCGCTTAAGTCCTCCAGCGCTTGCTATTGCACCAGAAAGTATGCATCTGAATTCTGCAGGGACTTCCTCAGTCCTTCGGCTTCCTGTCGCATAACATCTGATCGATGTCTTTCAACTTGAAGTTGAGACTCAAGAAGCCGAACTGGTTCAGGCAACGAGTTCGAAGAGCTGGTGCCAACAGTGGTAGCAGTAACTTGAACACTACATCAAGACAGGACTTTGGAGCTGTCTCAGTGTCTTCAATATAGTTTTTATCAGCTTTCTTGGAGACCAACAGGGATGTCTCACTATCTTGAACCTTATCTGCATTACTTCCTTTACCATTGCATAACAGGGTACTCTTCTCCAATATTTTATCCGCATTCTAAAAGAGAAACAAACAAACACATCTTAGGTTTACCAGTTCAGTAGTTAGGTGGACAGGATAACAACATGAAACAAACATATATCTATGTAGTATGGTCATTGTATGGTCTATATCATTCTAGTTTATGTTGCCAAATCAAGATAGATACAGTCGAATCATATCTATTTAAGACAAAGCAGCATAGACAGAATATAAGTGTGGGAAACTACACCACAATAACAACACTTGTAATGTGCATGGCATGAGAACATAACTATTTATTCAATTGAAACTAAAATCAACATAGAGCAAGTTACAACAGCAAACAGCCAAACACGTTGAAGAAACAGGTTTAAAACATACCTGTTGCGCCATTGGAGTTTCAATTGCATCCTTCAAATTTGAAATTAGTTGGTATAAGTAAATACAGTGATGCAAGAGCAAAGTAGTATAAACCATAGCTATGGAACCTGACCTGAGAACAATTCTTCTTCTGCTTTAAGCGTTGACTTTGGGTTCGGAGTGGTGGTCCTCGTGATTTTGGAACTGTAGTTGCCTTACTAACTGCTCATGTTTGGGTGCTCTGTGGTGGAGACGGTGCTGTGTCAACGGGAACTGGGTGTCTATCTACTGGGGTTGGGGTTAGAAGGGGTGTAGCTGGTTCTCTGTCCAACTGGGTAGGGGTACAATCTGCATGAGTGTGGGTTATGTGTGGTGGGGCTGGTTCTTGGGCAAGTACAACTGTGGTTCTACCTGCATCGACAGGTAGCACGATCTTTTCTGAAGACCGTGTTTTTACTCCCACAGATACTGCCATCACTCCCTCCAATTGAAATGGCTGATAAACAAGAAAAGTAATTGAATGTACAGACATTGTAAGATAGATAGGTGCAATGGATAGTAGGGAAGAAAACAGGCAATGAAATAATTCACATTTATGTTGTCTAAGAAAACAGAATAGCAGGAAATAATTTCACACATATGATGGCTAATTAAACAGGATAGCATGACACAATTTCACATGTATGATGGCTAACTAAATAGGATATAATGACATACTTCAAAATATGATGACTATGTAAACAGGATGACATGATATAACTATACGATGTGTCTATTAAAGTGGTTGGCATGCCATAAATCACAAACATGCCGTCGATGGAAACATGATGGTATGATATAATTCATGGATAGAATGACATAATTTAAACATGATGACTATGTAAACAGGATGAGATGATATAACTATATTATGTCTTTAGAAAATGGGTTGGCATGCCATAATTCAGATACATGCTGTCTATGTAAACATCATAGCATGACATAATTCAAATATATGATTTATATACTAAGGAAGTGAGCAGAGGGCAATCGCATATATGATGTGTCAACTAAGGAGATGGCATTCAATATTGTGTATATGATGTAAAAACTAAGCATTGCAATACAACGTATGCATTATATGAGTAATATAACCCTACCAAGTTTGAGCATACACCTCAGGGGGATAATAGGACTGGTCATCTACCTCTGAATCCTCCTCTGAAGAGCTATCTATAACCAGCAAGATATATGCTTCAGCAGGTAGCATTGTCTGCTCTGAAGACCTTGTTTTCACTCCAGATTTCTCCATCACCAATTCAAATGGCTGATGCACAGGAAGAGCAGTTGAATATACAAACATTGTTGAAAAAAGCAATGAGAAATACAAAAAAAGGACGGCATGATATAATTCACATATATGACGCTTGCCTAAACAGCATGGCATTGCATAATTCACATACATAATGCCTTGCAACAAGATAACATTCCATAATTCACATATATAATGCCTTGCAACAAGATGGCATTGCATAATTCACATATATGGTAATTAGACACTAAACAGGTGGCATTCACACAAAGCATGTATAAACTAAGCAAATGACATAGCAATGCAAGATACCATATGCACGATATGAGCAACATAACCCTACCAAGTTAGGGCATGCACCTCGGGGGGATATGACTGGTCATCTATCTCTGAATCCTCCTATGAGGGGCTATCGGTAACCAGCAAGACATGCGCTTCGTCAGATAGCATTGTCTGCTCTGAAGACCTTGTTTCCACTCCAGATTTTTCCATGACCATGCCAAATGGCTGATGCATAGGAAGAGTAATTGAATGTACTAAAATTGTTGACAAATTTAACACGTAATAAAAAAATGATGGCATGATATAATTCCCATATAAGATGACTGGCTAACGAAGGTGGCATTGCAAAATTCACATATATGATGCCTGGCTAGACAAGATGGCATTGCATGATTCACATATACAATAAAGAAACTAAACAGATGGAATTGACACAAAGCATGTGTAAACTAAGCAGATGACATCTTTAATGTATACAGTAAGCAATGCAAGGCACCATATGCATGATATTACCAACATCAGCATGCCAAGTTAGAGCGAAGACCTCATGGGGTAAATAGGAGTGGTCTTCTCCTTCTAAATCCCCCTCATAACAGTTATCTTCCTCTTGATTGCGATCCGAAATGGGTGGAGGGGGGCTCGTCTCTTTTGCTCCACATGATCAGTTCCATTGTGTACAATAACTGGCATGCATAGGAATAAAACATAGTAAGATTATGTAAGGAGTGCATGCACAAATCCAGAGTGATGGTAGCAAACTGTGGATAGACCCAAAACCAATGATAGTAGGCAGATAATAGCTTTAGTTAAAAAATATAGATAATGGCTCCTTTAATGTTTGTTTGCACCCAACATGAAACTCATAGTAGACATCGAAGATTAACCAGATAGTAGACAGATAGTACTGATTGCTGCCCCAATATGTACCCCAGAACCATTTTAAAACTCAAGTTTCAGCACTAGTTTGGAACTGACTCGAAGTCTAATAGGTGAACACGATGATAATGTAGCATGTCATCATATTAAGAGACGCATAACGTAAACAGACACGGAAGAGTGCGACCTCTCTTGCGGACCCGTGTAGTCCTCAAGGTCATCTGCTCAGTTGATGATGGTAATGCAGTTGCCGTGGCTGCCGGCGGCAGGGAAGAAGATCTGAGGCGGCGAAATACAGTCTGGAGAGCGGATCCCTGTTGTGGTGGACCCTTCCATCATTGGAGCAGCTGAGCTGGGGTGGAATACAGCACCACAGGAGCAGGACAAACCACACAAGGTTTTCTTTGACACATATCTGTAACAGAAGTAATTGAGTAAGGGCTTGTTTGAATTTGAGGATTCTAACAATGCAGGGATAGGAAATAGACAGGAATAGGATAGGAATGCACGTGCAAAATAGAGAATTTAAAAACACAGGATTTCTACCAATCTGGGTGTTTGATTCACAACAATTGGAAAATCACAGGATGCAAAAAAGCATGGTGAGATTAAGTCAAACCACAAGAAAATGTACGGGTATAATGCTATTATGCTACTATTTCTTAGTCTTGTGCTTGATGAATAGGAATATGAAAAGGAGGAGAAGTGGAAATTAGAATTCCTATGGTTTTTCTTTCAAGGAGACACTAAAGGAACAAATCCTACAGTTTTCCTTTGCTCCGTTCCTCTGCACCAAATTCATGAAAAGTTGTACCATAGGAAACTTTCCAATTCCGATGTTTTTCATTCACTTTTCCTATCAAGCATTGGCAATTCTAGTAGGCAGGCTTGAGCAAGGAAAATCCTAAACTAAAAACTGTTTTTGTGCTACTTCTATTACTTTGGACCCAGGCCACTGCCATACTAGCTCAACTCCCAGGCCCATCGACAAATGCACAGCTGAAACGCGCAGAGATAAATAATGATGGCGTTCAAGAGAGTCCATCATGGATAGCTAAGTTGCTTGGTACCTCACTGCTTGTCATATAGTAGGATAAAATAATCGTATTTCCCATTACTACCAGTGCTCAGTGGACAATATATATAACATGTAGAGTAAAAAAGAGATGCAACAAGTCTAGAACCTCTTTAGCGAAGCCATGTCGATCTCAACGTGATTGGGTTGGACGGTGAGGATGCTCCAGCTGACTTGGCTGTCGGAGGAGGGGAAGAAGATCTTAGGTGTCTGGAGATGGAGCCCGAGGTACTGCTCCACTGTGATGGAGGGTTTCGTCGTTGGAGCAGCTCCGGTGAGTTGTATGACGCTGAGGCTGAAGCAGGACAAGAGAGACAACGAACAACGTTAACCTGAGTGGAATTCTAATAGCATCTCCAATACATGACGTAAAATACATAACCACAAAGTGCTAGATGTAAAACACATCAGCCGCTCATCTCTGAACTTAACTGCCGAAACTGAACTTAACTGTCGAAACTGAACTTAACTGTCGAAACTGAATTTTGCTGTCGAAACTGAACGCACTAGCAAGGTGAGGCTACACATCGGTCGACTGACTTTTTCATCTCTGGTCAGTCGATTTTGCAGCCGTTGGATACGAAATCAAGGGCCTGTGGTTCATCTTCAACCTCCACCCCCCTGAGCCGGCCAAACAGCAGCCCCCGCCGCCCGCGGCCGGCGGTGCGCCGCCCCGCACGCCCCGAAAACACTCCCGACCGCCGGTCCGCCGCCGCCCCGGCCATCCCTCTAGGCCACCCCGTGCCGAGATTTTTCTCCGGCGATCCCCACGCCACCGGCCCGCCAACGCCCCGCCACCGCCGGCGACCACCGCCCCCATCCTGAACCCTAAGATAGATAGTGGGGTATCTCTCCAGCGAGCCCCCCTCCCCGC
>NC_057800.1:548136944-548155624 GCF_018294505.1 Triticum aestivum
CCCAAAAGTCGATTCGGTCGACTGAAGTGTAGCTAAATCTGAGCAGCATCGCAAGCAAGAGCAAGAGCGAGAGCAGCAGCGCGAGCAAGAGAAATAGCAAGAGCAGACCCGGCAGGGGACCGAGAGCAAGAGCAGAGCATCAGCGCGAGCGAGAGCTAAAGCAGCAGCAGGTCCTACTGATGTGGAGGTCGCCGCCAAGGGAGCGACACCGTGGAGGAAGTGGTCGGCGACGCCGCCGTGGATGGAGCCGCGCCGTGTCGGCTCGGGACCGAGCACCGGCAGCACCGTGAGATTGAATCAAGAAGAAAATGCGGCGATTAGTGTACAACCTCTTTGGTGGCGCCGATTAGGCCGCAACTTCATCCGAGGAAACGGTGATGATGATGCTCTTTCGATGGTGCAGGTGAAGATGGCGGTGTGGGAATGGAGGTGGTGCGAAAGACGAGGGGAACGTCGGGGCAGCTCCTTGGAGGAGGAGGACGAGGTGGCCGAACCGGTGGGACGATGAGATCGACGACGGATCCTCATCCAGTACGGTGGATGAGGGACGTCGAGGTGTTGCTGTGGACGACGTCGTCAGGGAAGAGGCTCCGGCTGGGTGGCGGGTGGAAAAGGGTGTGGGGTTTCGTCGCGGGTTTTCGCGGCCTCGGTGCACGAATGGGTGGGCGGATGGGATGGCAGTGGGGAACCATGGCTTAGAGACGCGCTTGTCCGAAATGTGGGGTAAGTTACGAAAGTACCCCCACCGATTTGAGGCGGTTCTTTCGGTTCAGGGGTTCCACGGGCATTTCACGTGTCTGGATTTCACAGGAGGTGGGAGTTTTCGCGCGCGTTGTAATTTCGGAATAGCAAGGCGCGGGTTGACATGGAGGGAGTTGTCGGAGCACAACGAGACAAAGATATATCTTAAATATTTCGGGCTAACAAGGCGTGGGTTGAAGAGGCGGGAGTTTCGCAGCACGATAGACAGAGACGCTAGCTTGAATTTTCGGCATAACAAAGCGCGGCTTGAAATTTCGAAAGTACAAGCTTAACGTGTACCCAAAAAAGGCAATTTGCACCTAAACACCCACAACACACACACAGACACCATTTAGACTAGAGTAAGGTACATGTGCATTGCACGCATGAGATTTGGCAACCAAATTATGAACAAATACCACATTATAGCATGCGAGCTTTGAGTCATATATGCATGATGTAGATGTTCGTTTAATTCTTATACTTCATTTCATTCAAAACCATCTAGTTTTTATAAGAAAGCTAATCTATTTTAAGATTCATGGAATTGTGCGTCGTAAGACATAAAGTAAAAACAAATAATGGAAAATCATGTAGAAAAACATTTGGGCAATTCTGATACAGAAGATTCTAGAACAAATAAGAAGTGCTTGTGTTTTGATGTTTGTGCATTATGCTTACGTTCAACCATGGAGTCTTCTAGATTATACATGTAGCGAAATCTGGTGGAATCTAGATGATATCCAACGGCCAGTAGTGCTCAAATTTGCCATCTTTGGACCATCGGATTCGCCTCATCCAACGACCATCTTTCAAAGTTAAAGTTACCCGCACACAATATAAAAAAATTATAATATATATAGGGGTATAGATATAGATATGTGATGCAAAAGCCGCCCATCATCTCCAATTAGAATAGTGTGTCCATGCATGGATACGACGTGGCCAAATGGTGTGTGCCATCGGTATCTCAAATTCAAATCAGTCTGACCTTTTTCAATGTGTATATATTACAACATGCTCGTTTCTAAACCACACCGCACAGATCTCTGTTATATTCATGCATGCATGGGTTTCAAACATCAGGATCTCTTATTCAAATATTTGAATTCAACTTTACATTGATTGTGACCTCACCTATTCAGCTATTCTTTTACACCCACACAGTAGTCTTCTCTTTATAATTGTACCACTAACTTTCTCTCGTGCATGCATGCACACACACTACCAGTCGGCATTATTCATCGCACGCATGCAATCTTTTTATTCAGGTCGGTCTCCCATGAAGGCACACACCAACACACATCCCCCTCTCCATCATATCAGGCATTCTTTATCTCTCATGCATGCATGCGCAACGATCGATGTTCCTCTATGTATGTGTGTATATAGCTAGGTCTTTCATAGTTTTCCACACAAATCAATCAATCGATATATCCAGTGAGGTCTCACCCTCTTTCCCACGTCCACATCGATCAATCTATATCTCTCTATATAGGATTAACATATATAGCTAATACACCCACATTAATTATGTATCCAACGCCCCCCTCTCATCATCCATGCCTTCCTCTTCATCTATCAGACGCGTGCACAATGGCGAAGACAGGGGCCGTAAGGGCCCTGCCCCTCCCCCTAACATCACTATATATCAAGGCTAATATGAATGTGATCATTAGACAATCGCTGCTAAAAATGGTTTAAGTTCATGAATTCACCCTCCTCGTAAAGGATTAGCAATGCTTGGCCCCCTAGCAAATTTATTTTTCATGGCTCCGCCACTGCGCGCATCAGCGCACGTGTTTGCCCCCTCTCTCTAAATATCAATCTCCACTTGTGCATTCCTTCATAGTCTCCCTCCACTCGGCCCCTCGCACCATCTTCTAGCCCACCCACCGGATTTTGCCACATGTACAATCTAGCAGACTCCATGGTTGAACTTAAGCATAATGCACAAACCTCAAAACAACAGTGGTTCTCTTTTGTTCTAGATTCTTCCGTATCATAACTGCCCAAACTTTTTTTCTCGTTGAATTGCCATTATTTATTTTTACTTTATGATTTACAACGCACAATTCCATGAATCATAGAATATATTAAGGGCTTCTTTGAATCAAAGGATTCTCAAAGGAATTTTGGAGGATTCTAATCATTAGGAATTTTTCCTATCTTGGTTGTTTGATTCATAGGATTGTAAACCATAGGAATTTTTCCGTATGATTCATTTGCACTAGATTTCATAGGAAACATCCCATCCACTCAAACCTCTTTGAAAGAATTCTGCGTTTTTTCTGTGCACAACCAAACACTCGTACAATCCTGTAGGATTCAAGATGACATTCCACTATAATCCCATGTTTTTCCTATTCCCGCGTTCTTAGCTTTTTTATAAAAACTAATTGATTTTGAATGAGATGAACTATAAGAATTAAATGAAGGGCTACATCAGGCATATATGACTCAGAAGTGTGGTATTTATTAATAATTTGGTTGCAAAATCTGATGCGTGCAATGCACGTGTACCTTACTAGTATTTCGAGTTTGTGCAAGACACGTGAACTAGAATACCAATGGCACGCTACACAGTGTCTCTCTTACAGTTCATGAAGCCACGTGGCACATGTGTAGGCGTTGTCGCGACCTCCTTGCGTGGATTGATCACAGTGACGTGTTGCTCGTTCCAGAAGAATGTACTCGTCCTCCCTGAGCCATACTGGAGGTACATGCACGAAGTGAAGATGTGCATGCACGCCATGCATGCACTCATTCCTCGCGCACACAAGCGGGTACACGGGCGGATGCAATTTTGTACCAAGATCCACCCCATGTGATAATTTGACGCATGTAAAGTCGTTCACTTCATTGATGGTTGATTAATACAGCGCATGCAAATTGAGTGGACGTGAGGGCGGAAGAAAGACATTATTACTCCACTACGCGCATGCGAGTAGTTAAATCGTGGGTTGCTAGTAGTACTTCCATTGGTCTCCTTCGTGTTTTGTGCCAATTTTTGACAGTAACATACTACTCAATATTTACGCATTTGAGCAGTGTAGCACTTGAAATTTATGTTCCACTAAACTCATCGGGAGCCATTTCGGGCCTCGAAACCAAAACCATCAATTAATCTTTACCTTGTTCCCATCACATTCGAAAGCCTGCTCACACCTACAAGTAGTACGTACCAAACCTGAACGTGTTCCCACTATGCAGGTATTAGTACTAGTGCTAGTACTTAGGTTATAAAAAGGGGAACTACCTAACCGAAAATCACTCTACCTTTCCTCCTCATAAGTGCTTCTTCTTCGTCTGTCGTTGCCAAGGCCGGTGAGCGGAGCTCTAGGTCGAGAACTACTCGTAACAAGGGAGCAGCAACCAAGGCTGCGGAAATAAAAGAGGGCTCGCCGCCACGCAGAGACCTCGAAAGATCTCTCACGGGCAGGCGATGGCTCTCAGGAGCGCCCTAGCCGCGGAGGCGAACATGTCGAGCCGGCGGAGCTGGAGTCGTTATCCCTCGACGGCATGCCCGATCAGCTCAATAAGCAGAAGGAGTTCATCCAAGGCTTGATGGAGTTGCTGAAGGAGAGCCTCGATGACATGCCCGCTGAGCTCAATCAGCAGGGGGAGTTGACCGCCGGCTTGGTGATGCTGCTGAAGAAGAGCATTGCCTCGAGGAAGAAGGCGACCGGCAAAATCCTGCGACTTCGGGAGGACAATGCGAAGCTCTGCCACGAGATCGACCTGTTGAAGGAGAAGAACGCCGGATGGAAGAAGTTGCATGAGAATAGTAGTTCCTCGATGAAGATGCTGCAGGCCCTCGCCATGGAACAGAAGGAAGAGTTGGCGAAGCTCCGCATCGAGAACCTGACTGCTGTCAAGGTACGTAATATGGCCGTGGAACAGATGATGAAGGCTCGCATCGAGAAATGCCGCGTCATGGACACAATGATGAAGATGGCGGAGGAGACGCGCAAGGAGATGGAGGTCGTGCAGGCGATGAAGAAGTAGTTACGACTCCGCAGCGAATTAGATCATTTGGGGTGATAATCTTCCTTCTTCTTTTGCTCCCGTGTTTCATCTTTTGCTTCGGGTGTTTCGCCGCATGTGTCATGTTCTCTGCGAGGCATGAATAGAACAATGTTTTTTTGAGGGAATGAATAGAACAATGCTAACAATGAGATGGCTAGCAAATTAGATCATTTTTTATTGCCATATGGCACTGGGCTGACGTGTTTCGTGCTCCTCCGTCGCAGTACTACTCCAGTGGAAAACTTGAGTATACCGCATGGTTCTTTGCTCCTCCTCGATCAGGTCGTCGGCGCATTTATACGAGCAGTAAAATCACAAGGCCCGGCCTTCCAGCAGTAATGAGCCGTCAAATCACAAAGGCCCTCGCCTCTCGTGAAACCGACCAAGCTAGACTGCCCCGCCCTCTAGCCTTTTAAAAAATGTATACTTCTGTACAGCAGTAGTGTCGATGGATTGCGGCATGGAGCAAAACTTGAAATTACAAAAGGTGGTACATATAGAGAGCGCTCATCGCCAAATTATGCATATAGTACTATTAAAAAGGCTAGTCACAATAATGGTGTCCAGCACAACCCACCCCTCAAATAAAACTAAGAGGGTGCTTGGATACATTTTAGTCTCATGACTAAAAGTAGTGGGACTAAAACATGCTAGCCTCACCCATGCTTGGATCCAAATACTAAAAAGGCTAAAATCAAGTTAATGAGCAATTATTATCCTCCAAACCCTCCAATCCAGATCTCGCCTGTGTTAAAGGAGAGGAGTTAAATGAGTAGAGAGATGACTAATCCACATTTTAGTAGGGGTACCCCTGACTAAAAAAATTTAGTCTCAAGACTAGTTTTAGCCCCTCTTTAGTCAGGGGTGCTTGGAACTTTAGCCTCTTAAAGAGACTATTTTTAGTCAGACTAAAATAAGTCCCTTGGATCGAAGCACCCTCTAAGCATCCTAGAATTCTTTGACAAAACTAAGCACCCTGAAATTCTTTAACAAATAAACTGCTGGATATATGATGTTGGCCATATATATTGTACGTATATAATGTGAAGAAACGAGTGGTAGTACTATACCAACTAAAAGATGAAATGTAAGAAATACTAGTATGTACGTACTGAAGAGTTAAAGTAACGAGAAGAAACATAACATAGTTCTGCTAGGGGCTCAGCACAACACACCCCTCAAATTAAATTAAGCACACCTGAAATTAAACTTTGCAACTGTTCCGATAGATAGTGCATTAGAACCACCATGAGCAACGACACTGCCACCTTACTCGGGGTCCTCGTCCACGTCCTCGACTTCGTCCTAATCCCTCTTCCTCTTGGCCGGTACTTCTTTGCTTGAACCGCACATTTGGCTGTTGCTCTTCATCCAACCCTTGTAGATATTGAAGCAAAGGTAGCCATCCGTTGCAGCATAGTGGATGTGGTCTATATCTAGTACATACCGCTGCCATGCATGACGATGAAACGTGTATGGGGGTTTCACCAGTTTACCGTACGAAGGATGAACCATGGCCCCTGCCAGGGTCAGCATTGAAGGCTGACGAGAGGGCACTAGCCGATTCTTCTAGCGGTCGAAGGGGTTTCCTACAATGAGGCCTATCCGACCCGGGATTTCTTTGTCGTTACCAAAGTCTACAGTAATGAATTTGACTAGGTTGCTCCCGAGGAAGTCCTTAAAATCCTGGCACTCAACGTCGGCATGGCATATGTGGTAGACCAAGCATAAGTCATGCACGCAAACCTGGATCATGGCGGGCTTCTTCCTCTCTTCGTCCTTTAGATCCTTCTCTCGTCCCAGGACTGTGGTGTACTCAACATCTAGCCCAGCGATCCACTCATCATCTGAGTTTTCGAACATGCGTGTGAAGCGAGAAAGGCATCCTTTCACCGACGCGGAAGAACGGGTGTAGATGATGTCGAACTCATCGCCGGTGATGGTTCTAACCTTGTACTCACCGCCAATCATGGAGATTTGGGACGCCATGGATTTGGGAGGAGGGTTAGTATTAGTGGAACTGCCATAATGTGAATGGATGGGACGACTAGGAGCAAACCGCCATAGTATTGAAGGACGTGCGGGGACGAGTAGGAGGGAACTGCCAGCGTGCGAACAACAAGGTAGTGGCTTTCCATTCGCCCATGATACGGGCTTCCGCGAGCCCTTGGATCTGAGATCAAATGGTTGCATGGCGTGGTTCTATACCTATGGGTGAATATCCTATCCTAGAGGGTTATTCTGCAAATTTTTAGCAAATTAGCATGCGACCATTTGATCTCAAATCCAAGGGCTGCCAGCATCCATATCATGGTCGTGCCTACCACGACCGTCGCGCCCTTGGAGATTTAACACGGTGCGTTAGGCTATCTGATGTTGGCATGTCATACATAGTCATCACTTAGTCACTCATACTACAACAAGGTTGGCTCTAAGTGTATTTTTTGTTACTCCTCTCTATCTCTTTCTTCGTACTCAAGGAAGAAACGGGGCTAGTAAGCGTGTGTATTTATTGCATTTGCCAAGGAGTGACCTCTTCCAATGAAATGGTGTTGCTAAGTTTGCTTCATTTAATTAGCTATAGACTCAAAATTGTCTTTTCACCAGGTACACGCGCTTAGCACCATTTCTTCCTTGGGTCACCAAACTAGTCTCTCTCTTCTTGATTAACTTGCCACATCAGACTTTATGCCTATGTGGCAAGCTTAAGCACCTGTAGGAGCAAGTAAAAGTAAGTACAATAGTGCGCTTTACATGGCATTTTTGCATATGTGGAGGAAAGAGAGGCAAGGAAAAAGTGGAGAAGTGGGCTCTCATGCAAGAGCCAGCCTCTACTACATGGTGGAGCATTGGGAGAGGCACCTGTATGGAGGTGGTCAGGAATCTGGGAGACTCTCGCCGGTCGTAGCGCCGCAGCTAAAATGATAATGGCAAGTCAAATCACGGGGCCCCACCTGTCCAGTAGTAACTCGCTGTCAAATCACACAACCCTACGTTTGCAGCATCCTACTCCCTCGTCTTCTCGTGTCTCTGTCGAACCGACTAGGCGGAACTGCCCCGCCGCCTACCGCACAAGAAAAGCCCCGCCCTCGACTTTTAAATGGTATACAGTATACTACTTTTGTATCCATGGATTGTGCCCGCGCCATGGAGCAAAGCATCTAGAAAACGGAGGAGACACGGTGGTCTTGCAATTGAGAAGAGGGAGAGGCGAGACGGTGGTTTTGGAATGGAGATGATGGAGAGGAGAGGAGGTGGTTTTGCAATGGAGAAGAGGGAGAGGAGCGTGCGGCAGCGATTTAGGATTGGACGAGAGGGCCGGCGCGCTCTTACTGGATCAAAATAAAAATCAATTTACCCTTCAATTAAGAAAGCGACCCCACATTAACTAGTCTCCCTTTTATTCTGGGTCATAATTGACCATGGTTTTCGCACATAAAATATATGTTATACGTTGTATACAAGGCCACTATCAAAATTACAATTTGCAACTATACAAGGCCACTAACATTAATCGAGGCAAAATTGATGGCGTTTGCCTCGTACTAGCACCCAAGGACATTAATATCCCTTGTGTGCATGCGGGAGTGAGAAGATTAGCTTGCATTCCCAACACTAATCAACCAATGAGGAGTAAGAGGGTTGGCTTGTTGTGCTTGGGAGAGAAAAACCACATTAATTAACACGACAATCAAGGTGACAAGCTAGCTAGCAACATTGACTTAAACATAGCATTGATTTTTACCTTGGTACCTGTAATATGAGTTTGTGGCCTTGTATAAAAAATGGAGGGAGTATAATTTGAAAGTACATTCAGATACGAACCAAACGGTACAATTTTTGGTTACATGCATTCACATTTTGCTTGTCAAATACAGTATGTGGTCAAACTTTGACCCAAAATACGCAAAACAACAAAAAAATACTGTACTTCCAAGACCAGCACCGCTCTTCCGCTCTTCTCCTCTTAAACCACCGCCGCTGCTCTCCTGTTCCAATCTAAATGCAGCGCCGCTCCTCTCCTCTTCCATTTCAAAACCACCGCCCCTCCTCTCCTGTTCCAGTCCAAAACCAGCATCGCTCCTCTCCTGTTCTAATCCAAAACTTGCACTGCTCCTCTCCTCTTCCATTCAAAAACCACCGCCGGCGAGTGAAGGTGCTGTGACGAAGTAGATCGATGGAGGAGTACAACCGATACGTGAGGATCGCAGACGGCGACCCTGTGAAGCTAGCTAGGATGTTGGAGATACAGTCTTGGTTCGACAACAAGGACCAACTAGCGGTGACGGCGACATCCATGGCCAAATATCTGCAATAGAGCAAAAAGGCGGCGATACTCCCGGAGGGAGTTGCGCCGGAGTACATAGAGCTGCTCCTCTGGGCCATGGAGCAAACAGATTCACCGAATCTGATCGTGAGGGAGCGGTGGTGGGAGTATCGATCCCAGATGGAGCATCCACCAGAGATTGAAGGATCGAGCATCTATAGGGTGCCGTTTGTGAGGGTGTCCTTCCAGAGCGAGTCGGTGGAGTCTTCGTCGACCGAACCCAACTGCAAGAGGAGAAAAGCAGTTGGCCCGACGACGCTTCCCCGCCATTGTCTCCCTCGCCGTTCATATCGTCTCACAGGGCGGCTGTCTGCCGCCGAGGAAAAGGAGGGGCTGCCCCCCAGCCCAATAGTCGGGCAGGTTGTGAATTGTCAGGAGGAGCTTAGGGTTGTCAGTATTTGCAGGTTGTGAATTGTCAGGAGGAGCTTAGGGTTGTCATGCATAGCACATCTTCATATGATGCACAGTCAAAATGCCCACACAATGTCGAGTGTGCGAAACACAGAGAAAACGAGGGACGAAGTTTTGGCAAGTGTTGGACGTGGTTTTGGGCTGCCCCATCTAGGATTTCATTTTGAACATGCGCAACCCACGACCTCGGATGGGAGGTCCATAGGCCTGTTTGTATTTTCTTAGGGCCGTCATGTATCGACCGGCCTATGGACCTCCCATCTGAGGTTTTATTTTTGGCAGCCCAATTTATGTATTTTTTTGAAGAAAACGCAGAGGTATGTTCTATTTTTCTATATAAGAATAGGAACGCCAGGTCCAACTTATGTTTCCCTTCTAACTCTATTATATTTATTTAAATTATGTTATATGTTGACTGTTTAGTTCACATACTCCCTCCTTTTCGGTTTATAGGGCTTATCTCAAAATTTTAGTTTTTCAATTTTATAAGGCTCAATTTGGTTGTTTTCCATCACATGTTCAGATTCCAAGGTGCATTAAATCATTGCATGCAAGTATTAAGAGAAAATTGACCAATGCATGTAGTTTATGCATGCATGCATTGCAATTTGTGCATTGATAAACATAATTTTTTGAGGAAAACAAGTGCATTAATTAGGTGCTTTTGCAAACTACAAAAAGTATTCCACCATTCATCATCTACCTTGGTTGGTGAGATTTTTGAATTGAGCCCTATAAACCGAAAAGGAGGGAGTAATTGGCAAATAGATCTTGCCGCCACCCCCCGCCTCCTGACTCCGGGCGCGCCTGCCCCCCTCAGCAAGTCCGCTCGCGCGCCCCATGGAGTCGCCGGCCATATCCACGGGGGAATGGCTGGAAGACAGGCAGATGTACAAGATGCATCTCCCACATGTCTACAAAGCCTTCCCGCGGATGCTCCAGCCGCTCGACTCCGTCGCGCCGGCGGTGCTGCGGGAGACTCGAGGGAGGAGATGGAGGGAGCGGGCGATGCGGATCCGCAACGATGCTCTCTCCTGGACCCAATACACGCGCGAATGGAGGGAAGCAGAGGAGGAAGCTGCGAGGGAGGAAGCCGAGGAGGGACCGAATCCGTTCTCTCACTCGCGCAGGTATGCTCGGATGTGCAAGGATAATGTGGATTGGGGGCTGCTGAATCTAGCCCTGCGGATCTACTTCGAAGGATATTTCTCGGAGAAGCATAGGATGCCCCACCCCAGTGAGCCGCCGATTGCGTTCGTTCGATGGGCGAAAGGAGAAGTGAATTCAGGAGATCCACGTCGTGCTGCGAGATGGGAATGCTTGGCTGGACTCCTGCAAACCTGCAGAAGCTTGAAATTAGGCTTGCAATCTACTTCAATTGAGCTGCCTGGTGGTTATTTCTGCTTCCTGAGAGACAACATCTGGCTGGAGGATGAGCAGGAACCAGGAACTCCGATGAATTTCCCCTATCACAATGGGGGGAGCGCCGGTTGGGCAATGGTACGGCCCACCTCCGCCCCAAATGGGGGCACAATCTGGGTAGACTCCTGTAATTGCCCAAGATCAATCTGTTGATGGTTCTGACTCTCAGATCTGTGGGAAATCTCAAGGCAAGAATCAGCAAAAGAAGATATAGGACATCCAGAAAACTGCTCCTGCCCCTGCTTTGGGCCTTATGGCATACTCTGAGGTGATCTGCTACAACTGTGGGGAACCAGGGCATCATTTGGATAAATGCGTCAAGCCCAAGAGTTGTTTTATCTGCAAAATGGTTACCCATAAAGTTGAGAATTGCCCTGTCAGAAGGAAAACCCACAGTTCTGCTAGATATGTTGGAAGTGATAGAAATACTGCTTACTTCCATGCAGTAGCTAACCAAAGGAGGAGGAAAACCCTCATTCACTCCCTTGATGGCCCTAATGGCCCTGTTACTGAGGTAGATGAGATGTTGAAAGTAGCTAGTGACTTCTATAAAGACCTGTTTAAGAAAGAAAACCCTTCTGGGTTCTCTCTACAAAACATTTTTTCTCTGCTTCTGAAAAAGTCTCTCCTGCTGAAAATGAGCTGCTAGAAGCCCCTTTTTCAGAGACAGAGGTGAAGGAAGCCATTTTTAGCTCTTATCCTGATGGGGCTCCTGGTCCTGATGTGATTCCCTTCTTGTTTTACCAGCATTTTTGGGACTTGGTGAAAAATGATCTCTTAGATCTTTTCCAAGCCTTTCATAGAGGGGAGTTGGATCCAGCAACTTACTCATGGGGGGTCTGTTGGGGTCAAGTTAAATAACTGTGGAAGTGGTTTTTTTCCTTGCTGGTAAAGGCCTTAGGCAAGGTGACCCATCTCCCCGCTTTTGTTTAATTTAGTAGTGGACGTTCTTACTAAAATGCTGAGCAAAGCTGCTGATCATAGTCTGATTGCAGGGCTCTGTCCTGAGGTCTACCCTGGTGGCATCATCTGCCTACAATATGAAGATGATACCATCCTTTTCTTAGACAATGACTCCACACATGCTAGCAATATGAAAATTGTTCTAACCTAGTTTGAACAAGTCTCAAGCATGAGAGTCAACTACTCTAAAAGTGAACTCATCCCTATCAACATGGATGATCAGGAGTTAGCTGACTTCCTCTCTATTCTAGTCTGTAATAAAGGTAACTTCCCCATTAAGTACGTACGTATCCCTCTCCACTATGATAAACTGAGGAGAGAGGATATCCAACCCCTTCTGGATAAAATCATTAAAAGGATTGCTAGGTGGAGGGGCAAACTTCTCTCTTACAGAGGTAGATTGATCCTCATACAAGCTTGTTTGGCTAGCATTCCAGTGTATCTCCTCTCCTTCTTTAAGTTCCCTAAATGGGCAGTGAACCTCATCAATTCTCAGATGTCTCATTGCTTGTGGAATGATTTTGAGGGAAATAGGAAGCTACACCTTGCTACTTGGGCCCTAGTCTCTATGAAAAAAGATTTTGGAGGCCTAGGCATACCTAACCTCCAAGAAATTAACATTTGTCTTCTAGGGTCTTGGATTAAAAGATTCTATGAGGAAGACCTGAAACCCTGGAAGCTTCTTATTGCCCATAAGTACCTAGGAAATAAACCTAATATTTTTGTCCCTTCCTCCAACCCTAAGACCTCTAGATTCTGGAAAGGATTAAAATCTATTATGCGTGCTGTGAAATTTGGCTACAGATGGAACATAGGGGATGGGAGCAGAACCAAGTTCTGGGAAGATAGTTGGTTTGGCACATCCCCCCTAGCAGTCCAATTTTGGCCTATTTACTCTGTCCACAATGAGCTTAACAAAAGTGTCAATGAAGTTTGGGATGGTCAATGCCTAAAACTCTCTTTAACAAAAGCATTACCTTTACTGCCGAGCCGGATGCCCTGATTTGGCAGCTGGACAATAAGGGGAAGTATTCCTCCAGCTCCCTCTATCATGTTATCAACTTTAGAGGGGTTCAACCCGTGTTTATCCCTGCTGTCTGGAAATTGAGAGTTCCCCCTAAAATTCATGTATTTCTCTGGCTTCTCTCCAAAAACTAATTGATGACTAGGGATAACCTTAGGAAGAAACACATCATCAAACCCCTTGATTGTGTTTACTGCTTGGAACAAGAGTCTTGTTCTCACCTATTTTCTGAATGTATAGTTGCTAAACATCTCTGGGCCCACATTGAGGAATATTTCTCTAGTCAGATTGGCTCATCCTTCGAATCTGTCGCCAGATTCTGGATTGCTATCAAAAAGTGCTCAGTTTTAAACACTGTTAGCTCAAATGTCCTTTGGTGCCTCTGGAAATATAGAAATGCTATGATTTTCAGTAACACCTCCTGGATTTCCATTCCGCGGGTCTTGAGGTTGATCAAGAACATGGTGAGGAACTGGGCGATTCTCTCCTCCGGATCGGACAAGGACAAGTTGATGAGCTTCGTGGAAACCCTAACAAGATCCCTCCAGAAACCATTTGCGATCACTTGTGGCTGAACAAGGCTCGACCTGCTCTGGGGCTGGACCCATGGGCTCGTCTCAAGATCTCTGATGAAGATGATGGGCACCTGGCGCCAAAAAAGAGGGACATCCACCATGCTACGCCTTCCAGCCCGGTCTCTCCCCTTGCTGACTGGTCGCCGCAGGCTCACACTGCCCCTCGGCTGAAGACCATGAAGGCTCCGCTGGACCCTCCTTGTGTCATTTGAGTGCTCTATCCGCTCTGCCTTTGGCACCGCTCGGGTGATTTGTGTTATTCCAAGAACTTGTTCATCCACCCCCCTAGTTTGTAGCTTTTCTACCTTTGCTTTCGAACTGCTCTTTGAGCTGTTGTATCAGAATATGTTGTGGTTTCGTTCTCAGCAATGGAACCAGGTAGATGCTCCCTGTTTTTCTAAAAAAAATATTTCATATGTTATTATATATTATTTTTATTGTCATCATATATTTAACAAATACTTACATATGTAAGAAAACAATATCCCACATCTTATTAACTTATAAAAATAATTTCTTTACAAATAAAATCCTGGATTGTTTTGGCACGAAAATCCTAGTGATTGTGTACAAAAGCTTGGTAAGATTTAAGGACGAATGTAATAATATCACTTATTATTTAAATATATTTATAACAAAATGTTCAGCCCCTTTTTATTTTTTGATAACATTGCTGGCCCAACCCAACATTATAATTAGAATCAGCCCAGCAAAATCGTGTATTTCGAGAAAGTGCAAATGGCCTGTAATTTTTTAGGAAATAAAATAAACGGGCCACATGGACGCTACATTATTTGTTCACCCAGCCCAGCTAATGGCTGTAATTCAAAAAAAAGATCAAATTGACTGTAAATTCTACCGTGCAAAAAAAAGACTATAAATTCTGAAAAAATGGGTTGAATACGTGCCACATTTTTGGAGGCTGAAATGTGGGCCAATAGGTCGAAGCCAATGCAAGTCGTTGTCAATTTAGTCAAAAAATGATTCTAACATGTTAGCCGTTGGATTTACATCCAACGACAGGCATCCATCTTCAATCTCTCGTCTTCTTCCTCCAGCGCCGCCGGGACCACCTCCCGCCTCCTGCTGCTAGTAGCTCTGCTTAGCACGCTTCACTATGAAGCGCTACTCCACCGTTGGCCAGGCCACCCCTCCACCCCTCCACACCTCCTGTTCTTCTCCACCGAGTGCTGAACCACACCGCACTAGAACCAGTTAACCCTCGTACACCTCTCCGTCTACGACTCTACTCCCGCGTCTTCCCATCTCCGGCTCGTTGCTGTCTGAGGCATCACCGTCGTCCACCACCTTGGATGCGCTCGGCGTGGCG
Organism: Triticum aestivum; assembly: GCF_018294505.1. Classification (NCBI taxonomy): domain Eukaryota; kingdom Viridiplantae; phylum Streptophyta; class Magnoliopsida; order Poales; family Poaceae; genus Triticum; species Triticum aestivum. Next base: position 548,151,767 of record NC_057800.1, read on the forward strand.
TGGTAAACATGGTCAACGAACGACACCATTGGAAGTAGACTGTGCGTGGAGAGGCTGACAGTTGGGTCCACGGCCGCACACAAGGAAATACCTCCTTATTACGCACAAAATAATGATTCCTCCACCTGACATCTGGGACCCACCGGAAGGGCCTATGTATTTCGTGAAATAAAGTGCCCCCGCTGACATGTCGGACCCACCAGCTATCTTCGCACGCAAGGAAGTGCCTCCTTAGTACGCACAAGAAAATGAATATCCCCCCTGCCAGCTGGAACCCAGCATAGTGGGAGGCTGACTTGTGGGCCTACCAAGTTGACGGGGACGGAGGGCTTTGTCAACTTAGTCAATATGAACGATTCTAGCTCCTGTTACCGTACGATGTTCATCCAACGGTCGTAGTGCTTCTTCAACCTCTTGTCTTCTTGCTCCAGCCGCCCAAACCAGTGCCGGTCGTGCCGCGTGCTCCTGCCTCCCGTGGCCGGTTGTGATGTCGCGGAGGCCTCACCGCCCCCTACTACTCCCACCGCTGGCCAGGCCATCCCTCTACTCACCCACACCCCCTGTTAATCTGCGGTGACAGCAGCCTCACACCACAGCCGAACCAGTGAACCCTCGTACTCCTCTTCGCGTGGGCATCCACTGTTGCGTCTTCCCCGACTCCGAGTCGTCCCCTTCCTAGTCCTCGCCGTCGTCCACCACCCTGGTGCTCTCGACGCGGCGTGGTCAGTGTGGTCAACAACCGACTTCCATCGGAAGAGTACTTTACATACAGGGGCTGACAGCTGGGTCCACGGTAGCCGCAAGGAAGTGCCTCCTTATTACGCGGAAAATAATTATTCCTCCACCTGACAGCAGGGACCCCCCGGACGGGCCACCAGTATTTTGTGAAAAAAATCGTTTCCCCCTGACTGCTGGGACCCACCGGACGGGCCACCGTATTTCACGAAAAAAACGTTCCCCCCGCTGTCAGCTCGGACCCACCGGAAGTGCCTCCTTATTACGCACAAAAAAATGAATACTCCCCCGGCTAGCTGGGACCCACCTTGCTGGGGGGCTGACTTGTGGGCCTACTAAGTTGACGGGGACGAAGGGCTTTGTCAACTTAGTCAATATGAACGATTCTAGCTCCAGTGACCGTACGATGTCCATCCAACGGCCGTAGTGCTTCTTCAACCTCTGGTCTTCTTGCTCCAGCCGCCCAAAGCAGCGCTGGTCGTGCCGCATGCTCCTGCCTCCCCTTGCCGGCTGTGCTGCCGCAGAGGCCTCACCGACCCCTACTATTCCCACCACTGGCCAGGCCCTACGGCGATGACAGCCTCAAACCGCAGCCGAACCAGTGAACCCTCGTAGTCCTCTCCGTGCGGGCTTCTACTGCCGTGTCGTCCCCTTCCAAGGCCTCGCCGTCGTCCACCGCCGTGGTGCTCTCCGCGTGGCGTGGTCAACGTGGTCAAGGAACGACTTCCATCGGAAGAGTACTGTACGTGGAGAGGCTGACAGCTGGTTCCATGGCCACAGCCCAGTTTTTTTGTGATTTGCCAAGTAAGTCGCTTTGTCAGCCCTGTTGGGCTGCAAATCTTTCAAGACGAGGAGAGCTTTCATTCGGCTGGCCGAGAAAATGGCCCATCAGTAATGAGAAATGGGTTGTACATTTTTAAAACACATCAAACCGGCAATTAGTTTCAAATATCTTTTTTTCATTTCAATATTTTAAATTACATTAATTTTTATGCGTGGAGAATTTGTTGGATTTATATTGATATACATTTATTTTTAAAATCAGTTTGAATGTGAGTCGAAATTTTGGGATTAAAAACAGTTCGGACTGCACCAAAATATGCAAAATTTCGTATAATTTTTTAACCATTGCCACAATATGGGCTGCAATGCTAACAAAAAGAATATGGGCTCCAAAAAACCTTAAGAATTAGAAAATGGGCTGTAAATTATTAGAAATAATGGCAGATGGGATGTATGCTGTTTTCCACAGATTTGAGGCTTTCCAAAAAAAAGGTTGACGCACAAGCACTGACTGTTGGATGTCCATCCAACGGCCGTGGTGCTTCTTCAATCTCTGCTCTTCCTGCTCCAGCCGCTCAAACAAGCGCCGGCGGGACTGCCTGCTCCCTCCTCCTCGCGGTCGGCTGTGCTGCTGCGCAGGCCTCATCGCCCGACCGTACTCCCATCGCTGGCCTAGCCATCCCTCTACTCACCCACACCTGCTGTTATTCTCCGGCGACGGCAGACGAACCAGTAAACCCCCGTACAGTCGTACTCCCCTCCGCGTGGGAAACAACTGCTGAGTCTTCCCTGCCTCCGTGTCGTCCCCTTCTTAGGCCTCGCCGTCGTCCACTGCCCTGGTGCTCTCGGCATGGCGTGGTCAACGTGGTCAAGGAACGACTTCCATCGGACATGGACTGTACGTGGAGAGGCTGACAGCTGGGTCCACGGCGGCAACAAGGAAGTGCCTCCTTATTACGCGGAAAATAATGATTCCTCCACCTGACAGCAGGGACCCACCAGCTACACCTTCGCACGCAAGGAAGTGCGTCCGGGCAAAAAAAACGATTCGCCCCCCTGACTGCTGGGACCCACCAGCTACATCTTCGCACGCAGGAAGTGCGTCCGGGCAAAAAAAACCAAAACGATTCGCCCCTGACTGCTGGGACCCACCAGCCCCCCGACTGCTGGGACCCACCAGCTACATCTTCGCACGCAAGGAAGTGCGTCCGGGCAAGAAAAATGATTCGCCCCCTGACTGCTAGGACCCACCAGCTACATCTTCGCATGCAAGGAAGTACCTGACAGTCGGGACCCACCTGGTCGAAGCGTATGTGGCATTGTCATTCTGGTCGCGAACGTGTACGTACATATATACTGGTGGATGTAGAGGCGCGCACGTGTCGTAGTAGAGGCGGCCAGGGTGCAAGAAAGAAAATACGGCCACGTATGTGTACATACGGGCGGGGTCTCGAACACCTACTCGCGCATACGTACGGCGAGGGCTCGTGTACATGGCTGGGTCGGAATGGAGAAACATCATTGTCGTCGTGTTCATGGGGAGGCAACGGAATGCGTCGTGTTCATCGGGAGGCAATGCGGCTGGGTCAGAACGGAATGCGTGGTCGTGTTCATCGGGAGGGCTTGGACGGAAGAGGCGATGGAAGCGAGGCCTGGCGTACCGCACAACGGAGGAAATGGACCTCCTACGATCAAAACGGGGGTCCTGTTGATTGGGAGGGGTGTGGCGTACCGCAAAACGGAGGAAACAGACCTCCTACGGTCGAAACGGGGGTCCTGTTGATCGGGAGGGGTGTGGCATACCACAAAACGGAGGAAACGGACCTCCTACGGTCGAAACGAGGGTCATATTGATCCGGAGGGGTGTGGCGTACCGCAAAACGGAGGAAACGGACTTGTGTTGGAGCGCTACAGTCGAAATGGGGGTCCTGTTCATCGGGAGGGGTGTGGCGTACCGCAAAACGGGACTCCACGGGATATTGTTCATCTCCACCATCGACCCCCTCCAGCCTCCACGAGCTACTGTTCATCCACCGTCGACCTCCTCCAGCCTCCACGGGCTCCTGTTCATCCAGCCTCCACCGCGCGCTACTCCATCGGCTACTGTTCAACCACCCCTCCACCGTCTACTGTTCATCCAGCCCTCCACACCACGGGGTCCTGTTCAACCACCCCTCCACGGGAACCCCTCCACCGTCTACTGTTCATCCTGCCCTCCACACTACGGGGTCCTGTTCATCCACCCCTCCACGGGCACCCCTCCACCATCTACTGTTCATCCAGCCCTCCACCACACCACGGGGTCCTGTTCATCCAGAGGCAACGCCACCGCTCACTGTT